>NW_010115185.1:42539-88181 GCF_000699245.1 Pterocles gutturalis | reverse complement strand
AAAGGGTCGCGGTCCCGTCGCGGAGGTTGCGTATGGGGGGTGAGAAGAGCTCCCCGGGCCGGTACCGGATTCGTAAAGGGTCCCAGACAGACACTGCGACAGTCGTTCCCCTCGCAGGCAACTGTGTCAAAACTGCTTCCCTTGTAAGCCAACAGAAACTGGGTCTTAGGTCCGTCTTTAAGAAGTTACCCAAACTTCCACCCAGGCCTTTCTCAATCAACAAGAAAGAAAACAGACATGGCAGTTTCCTGACTGCCTTTACCTGACCAGAGATTTCCCAAAGTGGAGGGAACGTGGCACTGGCATGGTGCTGCTAAACAAGCCCTAGGCCAAGACCTGTGGATCTTCAGTTGGCAGTCGTCTCCCAAGTGAGGCAGAATTTATTCACTGCAGAAGTGGAGGGAGTTGTACAACACGCTTTTGTTCCTTCCTTCGGTGCCGTCTGTGACCCTGCTGGGAGATGTGATACTAAATGGCCTAGTCTGGGTGGACTGCAGGACCAGGAGCCTAATGAGCACTGTAAACCTACACTAAAACGAGCCTAGAGTGATAGTTGTGTTTTGCACATAAATCCAGGTAAAACACTGCATTACTACAAGTATGGCATTACTTAATTGTATACAGAAACACACACTCGTTCTGAAACCAGCCACCACTTTAAAGTGTCATCCTTTCTCTAGCATCTGTCCCTACACTTCTCTTTTGGCTGACGAATGCTGCTGACTGAAATACAGGTTTCCCCACAGAGGGGCCCCTGTAGCTTGGCATTCTCAGTGTATTTGGACTGTGTGTACTTAGTTGGAGAAGGGGTCAGGATTTCATACTGAGGTATGGAGTTTTTCAGCATATTTATTAGTTTTTTGTTTTCTTTGGCCTATGGGATGTTTGCAAATTTAAATGTTAAATCAATAAGACAAACATGTTGTCCTAATATATTCAAGATCATCAGCACCCAGATATGAATCAGTTCTGTTGGAAGTATGTTCTTAAATCTGTATGGTTTGATATTTTAGTTAATTTTGTGATATGCACAAAATGTAGTCCAAAAAGAAGTATGATATCTGACAGCAGGAGAGAATTTAAGATTTGCCAGTTGTTCATACTCTGTCAGATATTTAAAAATCACGCTTTGTTCTTTCAGCTTTGACTGTTTCTTGCCATTAATCGTCAATAGCAATGCAGATCTTAAAATCAGGGCCTTAACATTTTTTCTGTGAATGGATAAGCACAGTAAAACATAGACGGTTTTTTCTGCAGTTTAATAGTAATCACAGTTAAGGGCTCAGCAGCCCTGCCGGAAGTAGACGTTTTGTCAGTTAACTAACTGGCTATGACTCAGGAGCTACATAGGGTCATGATATACACATAGAAACTTGCATTGGGATCAACAATAATTCAGCATATCAGCAGATTCAGATCTACAGCTGGGATAAATCGGTAGCTCCACTGGACCTTACTGCAGCTGAGAATTGAGCCTTGCAATCTCAGACTGTCTGTTGTCAACTGGTATGGGCAAGCATTTTAGAAACTGTATGAGTTGCAAAAATACTTACAGTGTGCGTCTAAAACTATTAAAAGTCACACAAATTTGAAACTATACGTTGATCTGCATAAAATGACAGATATTGAAAGTCAAGATTAGTAACTGTATATTTAGTTATGTGCTTGCTATATAGACAATGACTGAATAATAAAATCTGTTACTAAGTCTAATGCTGTTAGGCTTTTGTTGGTTCTGGTAGTTTTATATTTCTAGTGGACTAGTCTTTGTTTTTAGCCACAGAAAATAATAATTTAAAATGCTGTCTCAAATTTACTTATTTACTAGATTTCCTTTTTTATTGTGTTTTGAAAAATTTATTACGTTAGTTACAGAAAGCATTTGATAACAGAGATCTAATGTAAAAATGTTAAGTTATAGGTTCTGATTTACTGAACAAACGTATATATATGTTAATCTCTTTTTTCAGTAAATATTTCTGTAAATATGATTTTTGAATTGTTTCATTTTAATACAGGAATATTGTAGAACAAGAAAAAATTATATTGCTGTACATTATACATTGTGATTGACAAAAATTATTTTATAAGTTAACTGCATAACTAAATTTCATAAAAATAATAACTGTTTAAATTATTTGATTTGTATTAACACGTGGATTAATGATTATATTATGGTGAATCTTAGAAAATTTCAAACTGACATTGTGTTTCTGATTTCGAACCTGGCTGTTTTCCTTTACTGTCGTACTGATAGAATCCGTAATGTTCTGATCCAATGCTATTATGAAATATTGTTATAATAGCTAAGATAATAGTGCAAAATGTATTTTAAATTATTTATTGAAAAGTTGAAATTGTCAGTTTTGTCACGTTCATGCAGCTTTATAAAAAGGGAATTCTGTGCCTTATAGGCACATTTTCCTGTTTTACCTGTTCAAAATCTGCAGCAGTTCTGCATCTATTTTCTATAAGAAGTTAACTTATTTTCAAATAGTATTTCAAGAATATTATATTTTTAACTTTAACTATTGCAGTTTTTAAGGACTCAATGATCTTAAAGGTCTTTTCCAACCGTAATGGTTCTATGATTATTTCATTTTGTGAACTGGATGTGTTTTGTGGCTTCAGCTGCAGCACAGCATCTTCCCACTTTTCCAGCAATACTGAACTTTGTTTTATAACTAAATACATCATCTGGTACCAATGATAAGAGCTAGAAAAATCCTCAATTAAAATGCCACCATCCAGGTCTGACTTCTTCAAGAAAACAATCAGTCTTTGCAGTGTTTTGGAACAAAGGCAATTTCAGTGAGATTATTTTGTCACTTTTTCTTCCAGATTATGTGGGTTTCTTGAAAACAATTCCATACATTTCAGTGACTAAAAAGAGGCCAAGCTTGGGGCCGTCACTGCTGAACTGCAAACCAGTAAACATTTTGTTCTCCGTTTCTGTAAGGAAATAGATGAATTTAAAGACTAATCTATTCACTCTTCTAGTACACTGTAAATTGAAACACGTGTAATATTTGGAAATTAAATTAAAAAGCAGTGTATCCTTTCTGACCTGAAAATTTTATAAGCCCATCGTAACATGTTAAATTGGCTCTCCCAGCCTGTCCTTCGTAACTGTTTAATTATTTTGTTTCTGGCTTTTGACATTATCTTCAGTCAGACTCTCCATCAGCTCTTCATCAGTTCATAATTTTAGAGTCAACCTTACCGAAGAATGCTGAAGAATTAAATTTTAAATGTGTGATGTCTTGAAATTAGTGGTGATCACATTTTATATATTCTTGCTAAGCCAAAGGTCCTTCGGTTTCTTCTCTAGTCAGGTAGAGACTGTTAAATACTTCCTGGTGCTAATCCAGTTTCAGTGGTTGATGAAAGACTTTGAAACTTACCCTGGATATGAATGTCAAAGCCTAAAATCTTTTGATGTTTTCTTCAGTGGTGAAAAGATATTGCTAAAACAGAACATAACAATTCAGCAAAAGTAAACTCTTCTATAATGTAGTTGATAGGCTTGATCATAGCAGTTGGAGTACACAGACTGACTCTTGTTTTACATCTGTATATTCTTTCTGTTGTATATAGGATAGTTCAGGTGTGGTTGAATACTTTTGTAGAGAAACAGGAAAATAGAATACAAAGGAGCAAATTGTAGATTTTCCTCTCCTCCGTGGAACTTAAGCAAATCTCTTGGTTGAAAAATAAGGTGGAAATGGCAATTTTAACAAGAACCTTTTCTCTTGTGGCTGTCACTTAATATAATGACAATAATTTAAATGGCAATAATTTAACTGCAGTAGTAAATACTAGAAGCTCAAAGATGTGTTTAGCATTCACCTTTTGATTTCATGAAGAAAAGAAAGAAGTTTCTAGGATCAATTATTTTTAAAATTACTTTTTATTTTTCATTTAGCCCTATTTCTATCTGTTTTCAGGCCCAGTGTTGAACAGTGAAAAATAAGAAAGGCAAAACACCATAAATTATGTTTGAAATTCAGACTATTTTCTGATTTGGGGGTTTAGAATTTAAACTTCACTTTTGTTTTTCAGGACATTCTGTTATCAGCTGTGAAGAGCATGCCTAAAGTCAGTTGACTTCCACAGGCCACACACTGTCTGCCTGTTGTAACTGTTGGGATTGCATTTGTAAAAACATAAAGGCAGATAAGGCACAGCTCAGCAGTCACTCTTCAGAGATATTCCTCATACTGTCAATGAAAAGTCTATCCATTTCACTGCCTTTGAAGCAATTTAATGCAGGATCGCGTTGATATATATGTCCAATAATTGAATTCTGTAAGAGAAAATTGTTTATTTTAGGTGTTTCCAATTAAATGCATACAGGTGAATAAATGGCACCAAAAAATAATTACTTCAGATACCTACTTTTTCTGCATTCATATAACTTTTCTCATTACTTTTTTAGATGTTTACATTATTTGCATTTTGCTCCCATATCTGCTATATCCATTTAACGCCAGTCATGTTTCCTCCCCCAAGTTCCAGATGGAATGATGTTATCCTCTGCGGCTGTCATGCTTTCAATAACTGCAAGCCAAAGGATCTTCCAGCACCTCTGCTCTGATCAGCTGATCCAGACTTGCCAAAAAGATCACCACCTCTGAGCAAATTTCACAAACCTAAACAATATTCTGAAAAATATGCATTGTCTGCCTTACAAAAAGTATATTTCAGCACATGTGTTATAATCAGAAAAGAAAGGAGAGTGCAGAACTTAAATTACATTCCCTGGGATCTTTACTGAAAAGTGCCCTAATTAGTATAACATGTTTAATAGTAATGGCCATCAATAAAGAACTAATACAAAGATTAATTGATGGATACATATTACTCAACTGCCAACTTTTTGTTATATTTATTGGGGGGGGAGGGGTAGATCAGAGATGTTGAACACAAGAAGGCCTGAGCCTAGTGGTTTTTCTTCCCTTCGTTTTTCACATGAAGGGTAGGAACACCTTTTAAGAGACATTAGCTTTCCCCTCCCACAAGGACTCTGTTTTTTCCCACCTCTGTTGATTTCCTTCAGGTTATGCTGGCTCTCGAATGCAGCATGGTGTGCTACAGAATGGCCCGCTTAGCTATGCGTCCTTCCACCTGTTTTCTGGCCACGGTTGGAGAGGAAAATGAGTGGTCTCAATTTGAGATATCAACCCCTGCAGCAAAAACATTAGCCTCTTGCTGGTGTTTCTGATTTTCACTAATCCTCAGCTCTCTTAAAGTAGTGGAGGAAGCAGTCATGAGGTCACTGTAATTAAAAAATGTCCACTTCTTACCTGGTACTGCCTGCAATCCCTGTGAGTGTACTAAGACAAAGGGACGCCCATGCGTATTAACATTAAAGCCATCTAAACATCTGATCACAGGTATATCTCAGGCCAAAAACATGAATACAATTAATTGCTTTTTTTACTTAATAAACAGTAGGTGATAACCAGTGGGATGCCTGCCTGACAGCTGATCTGCCCGAATGCACCTGAAGGATTACAGCAAACTGAATTCAAAGAGAACCAATGAAGTGGCAAACAGGTTAAGTTTCAGATGAGGTGGAGTGATTGCTGATTGCTTAAATATCACTTAACGTGACAGAAACCAAGCCATAACATTATTGTTATCTGTGAACATGGTAGAAAAAAGAAGAATGGCAGCTAGAGTGGAGCAAGAATTTAAGTATTGACTTTCAGGTGCATGGAATATACCTGTAACAATAGGAGTGGTCTTTAGTGCAAAGTTGGCATGTTTTCTGCAGTCAAGAAGACAGGAGAGGGAAAAATTAAGTAATTTTTATTTATTTCTTTTACCATCATGTCTAATAAGGGAGTTAAAAAATAACATTTTGGATAAAATATTAATAATTCAGAGGAGATTGTTATCAGAATACGTTTTTGTCCATGCAGATTTTCAGAAATGAAGAGGTTTTGTTGGCTGCCCAAAGGAACATAGTCACCTGAGAATGAAGTAGTATAATTTATGCCAAACAGTTTACCACAAGTGGTTCCTCAGTGATCCACCTTCTTTAGCAAGCACACATAAAATCATTGGTCTTCAAAATTATGTTAAGAAATTAATGATCTAATACAAACTATGAAGAGTGGGATGCATAGAGTTCAACTATCTATTTTTCTGGGGAAAAAAGTGAGTGAAAATTTGAATGTCAGTTCTGTATTAGTAAACACTCTGAAGAATGACAGAATTGTTAGTTTCCATCATTACAGAAGTGCTTGCATTCCTTTTGAGTGCACAGAAATCTTCATGAATATGAGTCTATGTCATGCTCTTTTCAAATTTGAAAACACCTTGTTTTGAACAAGAATAATAAGCAAAATAATTAAACCATCTGAAATTATTCCAGATTGTATTGCTAATCAGTAGCTTTCTGAAGGTACCTAAAATAAAAAGATAAATTTTTAAAAGTTGCTGCTGCTATAACATAGATGAAGGAAAAATAATTCTTCAGAAAATACGGTGAAGTATGGGAATTACTAAGTCCTTTTCCTTTTGGCCAGTTAACTGCAAATTTTATTTTAGGAATGTAGGTTTGTTTTTTCTTTTTGTTTTTAATGTATCGTGACATACAGTGTGTAGAAAGAAGCTTCAAACATTAATTATCCATTGAGCTAAAAATTCTTGTATTAGCTCAGAATCGTTTTGCCTTCTGGGCACGATAATGTTTGCCATTTCAAATGTGCAAGCTTACAGAGTGAAAGATACCGTATATACTTCTTTGAATGTAAAACACCACCAGTAAGTATTGCTTAAATAAGTGTAACTTTGACCACAATTTTTTAAATAAACAACTGCTGATACAATCTTTTTCATTTCCTACAGAACAAACACACTTTCTTCAAACAGTGCATGACACAAAGAAAAATAGCGAGGGTGTAACACTTCAGGTTACTAGAACTAAAAGATAGCAGCTGTAGCTGCAGCCTTGCACAGAGGCAAGATGCTGCTCCCTGCTGTAAGAAACTGCACTGGAGACTTAATATGAATAACCATATTGTGTGTGGAGAAGAGAACCCATATCAAGTTTTCTTCACCCCCAAACTGCTGTGTAAGCCTGTTGTTAAAACAGAAATCTGTGGAGGCACAGTATCTTGTAGGACTGGTTCAATAAATGAAAGTTCCACGCTGTTTTTCTAGACACAATGAGCTTACATAGTATGACTTAACTACCACAAAGCTAAGAAAAAAGTCTGTTTTAAGCTGAAAGTCACACCTCTTACATCAGCACAAATACAATTATAACAAAACTAACCCCATAAAAACACAGAGTGAGTCGTAACACAAATGCAAGATTTTTTTGAAAGAGCATGTTATAAAGTTAGCTGACACACTTGGAAAACAGAAGTCAGCTATAAGGTCTCTCATCTTTATCCCATGTATTGCTCATAGGCATTTTGTATTTGGAATACCTAGCCTGAATATTAGGAAAGGTTAAGCTTGGTTTTTCAGTGTACAGTGGTGTTCTTCATAGTAAATAAGGTTGCTGTGAAGTTTTTTTTAAGTACGTTCACCCGAGTGTGGGCTGTGGCTCCTTGATATCATCAGTGATGCACCAGCTTCCAGATGTACTGTGGAACAGTTCCCTTGGAGCAGGTCAATAGCCTCAAGCTGCTGCTAGTTACCATCCTAACTGATGGCACTTTGCCCCTATACAAACCAACTACTCAATGGTGCCATTAAAGAACACAGAAGGAAACATAAAATTGCAGTTCAGAGGCAGCTCTCTACCTAAAAAGGTGGCAGCTGTGTGTTTGTTCAGTTTTGGTTTTTTTTTTTTTTGGAATGGTAATACATTGATACTGGATGCTGCGCTGCCTTGTAGGGTGAATAAAAATATGCTTACGCTTGACAGCAGGATTTTTTTTTTCCAGTATGTTTTCTAAACTGATCTAAAGATATTTGCTGTTTCAAAATATGTGTTCGCATCTCTATAGCATTCTTCCCACTTTTATCTGATGACATGGTGTTATCACTAGGTCTGCGCCTCTACTCTTATGTGCAAAGTGTCCTGGAAGAGAGCTATCAGGAGAAAGAGAAAAAAAATAAGCATGTACAAGAATATGGGAAGGTGAGCCTCCACACAGTTCTTTTGGGGGGTTTCTAGTGTAAATGCCATTCAGTTGAAGGCCTGTACTCATTGGTATGCTCAGCTGGTTTGCAGTGCTACAAGTAAGTGAAACAGCTGTAAACCTAGCTTAACTCTCCAATTAAGCTGAATTCATGACATCTTTACAATACCAGTGCAGAACAAAGCAGCTGGAGACTACGAGTAATTCTGATCCTGACAATCCCTTTTTAGGCTTTATTTGGCATTCTTTATTCAGGCAAAAGTTTGCCAGCTTGTCTAAGATTAAATTTAGAGGCCTCTGAGAGGCCTCTGAAGATTAAACAAAATTATACCATAGAACACATGTTCATAAATGCATAGACTTTAAATGTTTCTTTGTAACATTATCTTTTGAGCAGATTAATCCAATTTGGGTGCGTAGTGAACTCAGAACTCTCACTGATTTCAGTAATTACCAGGATTGAACTTTAATTAGTTTTGCCTATTACTTTTTTTTCAGGAAAGAAAAAAATTTATTTGTATTTCCAAAATAAATATAACAATTGCCTTCTGCCACAATTCTTACTCTTGTGAATTCTGTATGTAGATGACAAATCTTTATTTACCCTTGGCTACAAGGGTCTTGAAATATGATCCTGAAATACCTATGTTTGTATAAAGAAGCCACAGGCATCAGTATTGTGATGTTACAGTTCACAGCCTTACTGCTTTTCTTTGTGATTCCCAGCACAGAGGAGGACAGTTTGAAATAGTTATCTTTTTTTTCTTTTTTTTCTTTTTTTTTCTTTTTTGCATCAGTTCTTTATTTGTGAGCCAGCTGCCTTTAGTAGACCCAAACATCAGGAACTGGTTGTTCATTCAGAATAAGACTCTCCTTTTTGATCTCATAGGCTAGATCCATAATAATGAGTATAATGTTACGCCTAGTTTTGGGTCTGAGAGTAAGAGGCATGCAACACCTCAAGTACCTATGGCTAAATTCTCTTCTCCCTAAATATAGGGTGATCTAGTCAATCCCCACTACTGGGGACAAAGCCTGCCACGCACCATGCTCTGGGCTGTGTCCAGGAGTTGGCTGCGAGAGTGCTTGTTGGCTTAGGTCAGTTCTCATGCTATATACAGAGTAGTTACTACTATTGCATGCCAGACTTTGTGCCTGTCCCTTCTCCAGTTTACCATACTGTACCTGTAACACAGTAATGATTGCAGAACATTCGTCAGTGGGGCTGAAAGTTAGAATCCTAAACCAGAAGTTTCATGTCAAAAATAGAAAAGCTCAATGGTCAGACTCAACAAGGAGGCTGGTCCATGTCATGATTGTTTCTGTGTTTTATTTTGTGCTCCAGCTAGCCAGGACCAGGGTCCAGAATATGGATCTCCTCTGTTCTTGGAGACTGTCCTTACCACTGACCTGCAAGATCAGCTGCTTGTGGATATTCTTTTCTGGTCGTGAATCATGCTCTGTTTGCTATGGCTACAGTAATTCAACAGACAGAATGGGAAGTAGACGTGCATGCCCACACCTGGTGGCTGAGGCATGCTTCTGGGAGGTGGGGAATGCAGTCTTCAGCCCCAACATTTAAGGAGAAAATGGACTGTGAGGATCCTTCTCCCAGGACGATTGTTCTCACCACTAACTTATCATAAAGAAAAGTAGAGTTGGCAATCGGGGATACAGAGTCTGGTCCACAGGCACTGCCCTGTGCTTCAGCCATTGTAAACAATTTTGTTTGTTCATTGTTTTGCCATGGTTTCATTTAGACAGTATTGACTGCAGAACTAAATTGTTTTCAGCTTTTAAGCAGAGCTCAGAATTATGCTGACATTCAGAAAGGTGCTTCATGTCAGGGGATGGCAAAGACAGGATAAGAATTTTATGAAATCTTCCATGAAAGTGTTTCATTTCAAAATTTGACTTTACCTTAGTCAAACAGGAAACAATAGTACAATAGCACAGCAACAAAATTAAACCCTCAAGTAAATGGCTACAGGTCTAAGAGTAAATTTTTTGGGAGAATGTCTTGTATGTGTTTGTATAGCTGTAAATACAAAAGATCTGAGATCTCCTAGCAGCAGTGTCAGGATCCAGAGCTTTGATTTAGATTGTGTTCCTCTGGGGATGCTGTTCCATATGTATATAAAACTGAATTTAGCAATTAAATAGGAACTTCTGCATAGGAACTTCTGCATACCTATTCATAACAAAGTGCAAGACTGGGTTTGGAAGTTCTCTCTTTGAGAAGATTTGATTCCAGATTTCCAGTTCTAGCATTTCTCTGATAGCTTGAAGTCTGCAATATATGAATGTGCTGTATTATACACAGAAAAAAGTCTGACTGAACCTGTCAGGGATATGAATTGCTATATGCATAACTAAGTGATTAATGCGGTTTTATGCAGCATTACCTGTATTCTGGGGTGTCATAAATCAATGGAACTAAGCATATGCATTAATATCACAAATACTGTTTTTCCAGTATCAGCCCTGATTTGTCTATTATCTGCTCAGCTCAACAAATCTACGAATAGACATGAACAAAAAAGCCTCTCCTTGGGATGCATCCTGAAAACCATTGTTCCAAGCAGATAGAACATATAAATCCTTCTCCAAATCTAAATGAAATTTTAATACTTTAATACATTTTTCAATACATGAAGATCATCGTGTGATCCCAAATATTCCTCCAATCTTTGAAGTTTAGTAAGTGTCTGAAAATTATTAGCAAAGTTCTCACCCTATACCTATGCAAGAGACAATGAGGATACTTCTCTGATGGCTAAATTTTGCACTCCCTAGTTAACTTTTCCTACCATCAGGAAATACATTAATAGATTTTATTGTGTAGTTTCTAATCATTTGCAGTAGTTTTTTCATATACTTGAGTTTTCCTCTTAGATGCAAACCATGAAAGCTACAAATATAACTTAAGACATAAAATGCCCCTGATATCTAATTTGGTGTCTCAGAGTGTTGGACTTTTTTAGGTGATACAGGTCTACAAAGCAACATGCTCAGAAGTTACTGAGATATAAGTTCAATACACGTTAGTTCTGCATTTCTTGTTAGTATAATTCATGTTTGAAATACAACCAATCTTTCTTGTTACTTATATAAAGGCTACAGTCTGCAAAAGAATCAGAATCTTTTCTGAATTTTGTATGATTAGTTGCAACCTCCGCATGTATTTTCTTTGTAAACCAGTATCTTCACTCTGTAATATGTTAAATAAATACAGCTTGTCTTATACAAGATATCTTCTCCCATTGACTGCCAAATGAAGCACAACAAAAATGTTAAAAAAAGAATCCTCAATGGCTGCATGAGTAGTTGTCCACTTACTCCAGAGATAAGTAAAATGTTTGGCAAGGAAAGCATGGACTGAGCACTAGCACTCATTCACATGTCAAAGCCAAAATAGAAGACATAGTTTGTAGTCAAGTGTAAGGACAAGAATGCCAGGAAGGCATTCTTTTAAATACATGCTAAAAAAACTATACCAGTCTTCACCTCCTCTGTTGCTTTCATGTGCTGCTCAACTACATTTCTGTAAAAGAGTGTACCCAAATGCAACGCAGGAATGTGTGTGTCTTCTCCTGTGAACAGCTGCAGAGCCAAATGGCAACCCCTGTATCAGTGTGTGGACATATTGCACAGCTGGAAGAGCAATTGCAGCTTTTAAGAAAAAGCACGTGTTTTTCCTAGCGGGCTAACTAAAAGATTGATTTCTAGTGTGAAAATGTGTTTTAAACATGATTTTGACCACATTAAATTTTGCAAACTAAAGACAATGTAAATTTAATGGTGGAGTTTAAACTCTCTGAGGTCTTAGCTGAATGACATATTTTAGCTGTCAAAAATAGGTGATTAGTGCAAAATCAGATTGTGTGATGTTCTGTAAATTTAAGTCACTGCCTTACACTTGGGTGCCCACACACTTAGAAAAAGTAGTGTGGAGAGCCAAACAATGTAATAATCCTCTGTGACATCACTAAAAAGGTGGGAGGAGGGCATACTGCACTGTCAAAATCTCTATCTAGAGACAGTCTGAGGTAAATAGAGTTGGTCATAGGCAGGAGGTAAAAAGGGGAAAGGAGGACAAAAGCAAAAGTCCCCCAAACCTCAAGGTAAAAATAACACCTTACCTTGCCTCATATTCCCCCTAAATGCAGGTTCAGCTGGAAAAATGCTGGAGTTTATGACAGGGACAACACCGCATAGGCAGGAGCCTGTACACCTTTGCTGTCTCCAAAGCGTGAGCTCCAGGGTCTTGGCGTACATTGCACTTGACTGTTTTTTGGGGCTGCCTGGAGGTGCGTGAGGCACTGCTTGAGCAAGTGTGGGAGCATATGCATATTTTAGGGAATGGAATTTCAAAAAGAGGCTTATACATTCACATACATAAAATCTACTTATTTTCTAAAATTAAGGGGGATTAGTTCTGATCTAAGTTTTTAGTAAAAAAAAACAAGCACAATACAGAATGGTTCCTAATTCCTTCTGAAATAAGCACAGTCAAAGGTACTTCAATCCTTTTGTAAAATCTAGTACTTTTTTCCCTGCACACATACATTGATGGCTTTAGCACTTATTAGACCTTTACAAACAAGTATCTAGACATCACAAAACTACAGTAAAGTTGATACAGAAATCATGATCCTCACTTTCAGGCTGAGGTAGCTGACTCTAAGACATTAAGACCAAACTGTTACCCTAAATCTGAACACCTGCAGACACACTTAATAACAAACAGGTGATATGTGAGTTATCAGGACTGGAAACATCAAAGTACTACTTAAGGTCTGTGGAGATAGATGCCCAAGTCTGAAAACACTGTTGAAGTTCATGTTTAGTTTCCAAACATTTGAATGATGCATAACAATATTTATTTATCTGAATGTGTTTACAGACACTTTAAATTTGTTAATTTTTAGAATTTTTTTCCGTGAGACAAAGTTACCTTTTTCAACAGATTTGTCTTTTGCTTCTTCTAAAAGAGGAGTCACTGCTGGGTTAACAAATTTCCATTTAATAATGCATGAATTTTCCTCTTAGGAAGCTAGATAGTTTTTCCATCAGTTGTACTTCAGTATTTCTGAAACCAGGTGTTAATTTTCAGGGGGATAGGAGGTTTCCAAGCAGCTGCCAGGACTAATATAGCAGCCAGCAGTAAACGCTGAATAAGCTTAGGTACAAAATCTATACCATCTGGTTTCAGGAGTCCCCCAGCCAAAAAATGTGAGGCCAGTTCCTTTCATGTCCCGTTCATTGGATCTTACCTTTGCATTACCTTTTAATTCACAACTCAGAGGAAGATTCAAATAATGGTCTTAAGAAAACATTGCATAACTGTAAAATGGGAAAGTAAGTAATATGCTTAGATTTGATAATAAGACAGATGAACACTATTTGACAAGCTGAGATCAAAGTCCCTGCTCAGCCTCGCAATAGTCCAGTTTTCCAAGCTGCTCTTTCTCAAAGTTAATGATAGCTACCAGTGCTCAACACAGAAACAAAGTCCCTCAGAAGAATGGTCTCCCTAGACCAGTAAGTCAATAAGGAGTTACAAAATGAAGCCCTTCAGGTTTGATTTAAGATCAGTAAGAAATGAGGTCCATCTTGGCTGCTGGTGAGGAAATACTTCTGGTTTCTTAGGTGTCTGAAGAGTTCAATGATGTCCTACATAAAAAATTGCTTTACTGAAAATTTTGATAACAGTAACTCAAGAGTCACTTTGTTCACAGACATGAGGACGAAGGCATAGATATAGTTTGGGCCATTCTAGACATACATGAGGAGATACAAGCAACAGAACTTCCACTGAAGAAATGTGGAAGAGGAGTGTTTCCTGCAATTTTTAAGGTCCGAGTCATTTCACACTCTCTCTCAGGCAGGCATTTACAGCTATACATAATCCATAAGGTCCCTTTCTTATCAAAACCCTGAAGGTACCAAGCTATCATCCCAGTCAAAGAGTCATTAATATCTCAGCTTTTTATGGCTGTTATATATTAAAAATGGCATATAATAAGAAACCATGCAAGCCTATTTTTCTTTTACTGTCATCACTGCTTTCAACACACTGATTAAATCATTGCTTATACTGGATGATTAAACCCTTTTGAGAAGGGACTGCCATGTACTGTATTTGGCTAGAACAGAGTATAATGATTCCCCAGTCCATATGCACTGTCATAATGCAGATAAAACAGCAATGATAGTGCTCTTGCATTCCTGGTAACCATGGGTTTGTCTACACTGCAGTGTAGCGTGAAGCCAAGCGAGATTGCCCTGAGCTCCATACAGCAAGTTAGAAAAGCTCCATCATCTAATCTAGCAAGAGGTTTAACTGGAGACGTATCTAGAGGTGGACAGATGAATGCAGAACAGACTAAACTAAGTCTGAAAAAATATTATTTTAAAAGCCCCTTTTTTTTTTTCCTTTCAGCACCAATCTCCAGAAGACTTAATGTCCTGAGGATTCATTCTGACTCCTTCATGGCTAGTAGTCCGAATATTTTTTTGTATCTGTGTCTAGTAATAGTAAAGTGGTTATCCTTCTGATCATAAACACTGCAATAGCATTTGATCATAGATTCCAGCCGGAGGGCATTCTGAATTTACAATTTCACGTAACCAGACTATTTTATAATGCACTGTGAATAATCTTTTCAGTAAAGGCAGAGATTTTGCTGTGTTCATGCCCTGGAACAATAGTGCTACTATAAATCCCAGGATAGCACTCAGTGTACTTTAAGAGAGAACTTTAGTCATCTTAAAAAAATTTAAAAAGCTGTGGTCCAAAGTTCCACTTATCTCTGAATGTATAATAAATTGTTGATCCACAGATAGAGTCTTATGTATGGCATCCATGAAGCATCTGTAAGTGATAACTGAGGGAACTGTAGTGCACTGATACTTTCAAAATGGCAGCAAAACACACATTGAAATACTGACCAGTCACTGGCTGACCATTATATTCCAGAGCAGTGTTTCCTCACTCTTGAAGGCTCCGCACATAAAAAGTAGGACTAGTCCACAGACTGCAAAACCACTTAAAGAAGAGACATGCCACAAAGTTCAACCAGATCCAACAGGCTTTCCTGTTACTAATGTTCATCTATTTCATTATGTAATGCGTTTATTAGGATCTTCCTATTTGACTATTTCTGATATTACGAAAGGTTCAGGGGCTAAATAATACCCAGAACTGTGGATCTGTGTTTTCCATTATCTGGTCTAGTTCCCAAAATTCATAAGTCACTTTTAATATCAGAGAGAGAATATTTCACTAAAAGTAAGTACATGCACAGCCTCTATCCAGGAAGAAGAAGCAGCAGAAACTTTATCACTCACTCTTCTTCAGTGTTAACAGCCAGAGGGAATACACTGGAAATCAATTTTCTTTTAGGGGAACTTGATGTGGGTAGTTGCTTGATGTGTTCAGCTTCTGTATGGCCCAGATTCAAGAAGACACTTAAAAGTGTGGCTGACTTTATTCATGTGGGTATTTAGGTATGTGCTTAAGTACCTTGCTGAATTGGGGCTTTATTAGGTCATAAATATTTATTAGGTCAGGCATGCAGGCTAAAAATTTCTCTTTTTCCTAGTTACGCTGAAGATAAGTCCAGTCACACAATACTCTTGGAAGCGCCTGCAATGAATTTATCAGGTGATGTTACGCAAGGCAATGGAGAATACATTATTTTTCTGTTGGAGAAACATATTCATTTGCCCCCTCAGTGCAAACCCTGAAGACTGCTGAGAGGATCTGTGTGCGCCAAACTTCAAACAAGCAGGATAACAGGGTAGCATTTTATTTAAATATTTGTGCTGCTGTGGTATTCAGCAGTTGCAGCCAGTTTTATGCCCTGTTGTATTAGGTGCCATAGAAAAGCATGAGGTCCCTGATCCAAGTCATTTACATTCTTAAGAAGCATAGCATGCCAGGACTAAGTAATTGGAGAGCCATACATTTGCTACATACTTACCAAGATAAATCAAAAAGCAGATAACTTAGGAAGGAAAAATTAAGTACATGACCGCTCTTTTCCTCTTCAAACCTTGTCTATTAGCCCAGACATTAACCTATCTAACCCACAAGTGAATAAGTTGTTTAGGAAACACAGTGATTCTAAGCATTAAGGGAGTATCACTGAGCAAAATTTTTCTGTTTTCTTGGAAGAGAAGATGTGATTAAGATAATGCTCTAGTCTGCTCATCAGCCCACTGTTACTGACTTCTAACTCCATGGCACATTTTAGACACAAAGATATAAAGTCTCCATGGGTTGTTCTAGGTCCCCTGGCAGAAGAGAAGATGACCCTTGCAGCTGCTAGCATTTGCTGGCCTCATTAGTGAGACATAGAGTCTAGCTGGGAAAACTGGCACCTTGATCAGGCTTTGACCATGTCTGAAACTCATACTCACGGCAAGTAAACCAGGTTCTTTTCCCTTCTCTACCACTGCGTACATTTTATCTGCATAAACTGCAATATCCCACTCTGTACTTTACTGTCCTGGCAAAAGTACAAAAGCTTGAATTAGTCCTGTCTCTGGATAAAAGACTGTTACAGCTCAACCAAGAAGATGTACCCATCTACTCAATCTGCATATAGAGGAGTCAGTCAGTGCATGTGCGGCTATAACGGAGCCTGATCACATGAGAAAGGAAGACTAGGAGATATGAGAGGGAGCTGCAATTCCCAGGGAGGGTGGGACAGAGCCTGGGACACTATTCCTTGTAAAACCAGGTTTCACCTGTTCTGTTGCTCACTTATTGCATAATTATCTTCCTTGACTTGCTTTCGTTCAGCTGTAATCGACAGAAGTGTTTCTCAGTGTCTTGATTTTGCCTCAACATCAAGACTTCACTCATTTTTTATTTTTTTTCCAGCGCAAATTGTTTTGGGACTGATTGCTTCTAAGTAATTCAGCAAGGTTGAACACTGGTCTTGTGAGTTGTTGTGGTGTCTTTTTTTTTTTTCTTTTTCTGGAACCAACCCCCCACAGTCCTAATATGCAGATGTTAACTTTGTGAGCTAAAATGTCACTCTTCCTATTATCATTCAGACTTTCTATTAAATTTGATTGAGAGTGTCAGTTCATATTATAAGGTTTATTCATACCTTGGTGGTATTAAAATTCTTTGCTGTTTGCAAAAAGCCACAGATATATTGTTATGGATTTTAACAGTGGATAGATACTGTTAGCACTGACAAAAAGAACTAATGGAGACTGTTTGAGCCATGTTTATTTTTAATGTAAATTGGATACAATGCTGAAAAAAGGGAAAATCATTATTAGGCAAGCAAAACTCCTGCCATACATCTCACCCATATTCACTGTGTTTTATTCCACCAATGGGATCTGTATGTATTTTGAACTCCAAGATCAGTATAAACTGTGAACATTTCTTGAGGAGGGGGAACACACAGCAATGAAATGACAGAACAGAAAAAGAATTAAGCTGAAAATTAGGCCATAAGGTTGAAATCAGGACAGATTTAAATCATTCTGTGCTGTTTTATTCATCTTGGTTGTCTGACAAACTACCAAGCAGGACGAAGTTCAGGAGACTTGATATACTGCATGTTAAGTCATTGTTGTTATAAGGTGAACTCCCTTACTCCAGCTTGCTCTCCTCCTCTCCCACACTTGTTTTAATGCATAGGAAAGTCCAACTCCCTCTGCTTAACTCCAGTACCTCTTAATGAGGGGACTGTAACACTATCCAGTCATCCCACCACACGGCAATCAGAATTTCATTGCTTTGCACAGCTTGACTTATGTCAAAAAGGATGGTTAAAATTCACCCAACTCCTGGAAACCGCCTGTTGAGTTAAACAGTCACATCTTAGCTACAGGAGGATTTTTTTTGCTTGTTTGTTTTGGTTTTTAAATGGTCAAAGGGCAAGAAGTGTTATTTGCAAAAGCTGTTTCACATACTTGGTTCTTAGGATGCTGGCTATGCTGGATATATATATTTACATATCATGTAGTTAAAGACACACAAGCAATAGAGCTTCATGTTCCAATAAAAAGAAACAGCATTTACAAAAAATATTCTGATTGTACAAAATGGATCCTTTAGCCTATTGTGGTTAAGAAAATCTCTTAGAGCATCCTGGTAGGTTATCTTTGACAGTGGGGGCTTTACATTTACAAATAAGCAAAAATCAGAACACAAGGCTCAATGCCAGTAAATTTGAGTCATGGGAGGTAATGTTATTTATGGGCAGCAGCACTTGAACCAGCATTTCTGAAACCTTCAGGACAAACTTCCTAGAAGGCTCACGTGCACATTATATGATTACTGCAATTGCTGAAAGAAAAAAAACACAAACAAACATTTGCAGGCACTTGGCTTATGCTTAATGTAGCTCAAGTTGTACTTTCCAGGAGTTTTTAGACATGGTCTTTTTTTTTTTTTAGTAAGTTTCTTCAATTAAACTGAAAGCCAGACACAAGAGAATGCTCTATTAAGTTGTGAAATCATTGTATTGCATTACAGGAAGCCTCCAAGATTATAGAACTAGGAATGTCTTCGGGTATAGGGGTAAAAGATTCTTATTACCCCTGTTTACAAGACCGTTCAAAGGATATCATAAGCAATTACCTCTGGAGTGATGATGCTATGGATATTTTTCTATGTAAATAGAGTCAACACAAGGACATGACCTTTAATATGGTTGCTCTATATCCATGAAAGATTAATTATCCAGAGAAAACATAAATTGCTTATAAGTAACAGACCTAGAAACAAAAAAAAATGCTTATATTTTTAAATGGTGGCTCATTTAAAGATCATTTAAAGGTACAGGGACTGACTGAGTAGGCCAGTTTTCTTTATTCTGGAAAAGAGACCACTGAAGGAAAATATGAAAAGTTTATAGAATCATAAGGGGCATGGAGGTGAATAGGGATCAGCTGCTTGCTGTTTTCTCCAGTGCAAAACCAGGAGGACCTCAGCTGTGAGGCACATTCTTACTTATGCTTCACCATGATCCAGAGATAAGGATGTCCATCTACAGCTTGCAGTCCATTACAGCCTGCTTCAAACACAGGTAGAGCACTGAGGTCAGCACATAGGACAGCATGGCCACCTACTCACAAAAACCTGGCCAGTGCTGCCAGCAGCCTTTCCTCTAGAGGCCCTGCCAAAGGACAGAAAAGAGCAAAAAATTAACATGGCCTGACTCTGCAGGTGAAGCAGAAGACATGGGCATGATTCTTACCAGAAAGGGGCAAGATGGGTCAACATGACACTCCCATGTGAGCTTTCTGTTAAAGGGACAAGAAGAAGCTTCATCTCCTCCAACAAGTCACACTGCAGGTAGGGCAGGGATCCTCATCTCGGCTGACTGACCATTTTCCAGGAACTCATTTCTGCTGGTGCAGTTCCTCACACCCCATGACAGTTCAGCGTTATCACCCCTCCAGTGAGAGGAAAGGAAAGAGGCCTGTGGTCTATGAAGACTGAACCTGGGCATGTAGAATGCTGTGAATATACTATTACTCTCCTCCACTGTGTGCAGGCTTTTAAATAATGTTCTTTTTTTCACCATCTAACTGCCAGTGTAATGCTGTAATTGAAATGATATTAGGGTTGACTTGGGCCTTCAATGTGTTGTGCCTTTTTGAACTAATTGCTATTAAAAAAAGTGGTCAGGTAGTGTTTTTCTTCTCCTTCAGTTCACAAGATTAATTACTTGTCTTCAATAAAGACCAAAAGGAGAGGCTCACGTAGCTCTGGGTTCCAACTGGGGTGGAGACTTTTCTCAGAGCAGCAAAGACATCAGTAACCTCAGTGTAGTGTTAAGAGATCGCCGCTAAGCGAGGATGCACTGCTAAGATCATTGTATGAGAAGAAGCGGTTAGATCCTCTTTCACCCAACTTGTTCATATAAATTGTTTACTATTGTTAAAGTAAACCAGTTTTCTAAAACCCTTTCTGTCAAAGGTCACAGTAAGGAGTCTTCAGATGCAACTGTTTTTTTAAGGCAATATGATACAAGCTATTTTTCCTGCAAGATACTGGTTTTTAGTGACAGAGGAAAAGTTGACCACCCGCTTGCACAGAATCAAAGAGTAGTAGGGCTCAGCTTCCTAGGTGTTCATATTTGACATTATTTGCTCTGTGCAAATGCAATGGCCATCCTCACACTATTTCCTGTCTACTCTGCACAATCATTTCCTTTTTTTTTTTTTTTTAAATCAGGTAATTTCCAATAGGCAATGTAATATCAATATATTGACCTCAATGTGTATGCTAAAGATGTGTGTTTTGTGTTATATGAACAGTATAGCTATATAGCTGCAGGCTCTGGAGATCTTCCCACCAGGAAAAATTTCCAAAGTCTGCAGCTTGAGAAACTGAGCAGATGCATAGTGCAATGTTAAAGTAGTGCATTTTAAAGGGAGCTGGGCACTATAAAAATGAAATTGACTAGAAAAGATGAATTGCTGGAGACTAAGTAAAACTTCTTAGATTATTTCTTTTATGGTTAAGAAGCTACGGGAAAATGCAGCTTGTGGTACAACTGGGAGAAGTATCAGGTAAGAGTTCCACAATGGTGACACATCTAGATTAGATTTTGTATGCTCTTATGAAAAGGGGCTTCCTTCATAAATTGTGTTCTTAAAAACTGAGCATAATTTGATATATGTAGGAAGAAAAAATAAGGTGTGCCACCAATAGAACCTGATTTTTAAACAAACTCCAAACTTGTACTTTCAGTATCAGTAGGGAGATTTAAGTAAAGGTACATCTTGATTTCTTGGGTTATTACAGAGATAATACGACCCAGACAGTGTCAAAATATAGGCTATCTAAACTATCAGATTGTACTTTGAGAGTATATTAAATAAAAGTCATTCAAATAGTGCCAACCTAAGTTAGTGATGTATGGCACTCCACAAATGCAGAGAGGCTGTTCTGGGCCTGAGCTGGCTCAAACTAAGCTAGTTTTGACATCTGTGCTTTAGTTTCATAGTTAATGCATAACCTGAAAATCCACTTTTGGATAACCAAAAGCTGACTGTATCTGTCACATACTCAGGGCGGGGTTGGGAGAGGGAAGCAAGGTTCCAAATTCTGACCAATCTAGCAACAGACAAACTTCAGGGGATCAGATGCAGATAGCTGAGGTTGGAAGTAACTTCTCGCAATCTCTAGTCCACCCCCCATGCTCAGAGCATGGTCAGCTAGAGCAGGTTGTCCAGGACTTTCCCTAGTCAGATTTTGAAATATTCAAGGATGGAGACTCCACAGCCTCTATGGGCAACCTGTTCCAATGTTTGATCATCCTTAGCATAAAAAAAGTTTTCTTCCTATATTTAAATAGAGTTTCCTCTCCTTCAGTTTGCACCCATTGCTTCTTGTCCTTTCACTGGGCACTAATGAGAAGTGTCTCGCTCCCATAACACACTGTTTCCCCTACTCTACCCTCCTAGTCAAAATATTTTCCCTAATGTCCTCCCAAGCCACATTTTGTGTCCTTTCACCCTTCTTATATACTTTGCCACAAAAGATAGAAGTTTGTCTCTGTCATCTTTGAAACTCTGCTTCTATTGCTATTAGATCACCCTTTAGGCTTCTCTTTGCCAGGAAGAAACAAGCCCAGCTCCCTCAGCCTCTCCTCAAAGATGATGTGTTCTGGGCTCCCAAACATCTTGGTAGCCCTTCTAGTCCCTCTCCAGTTTCGCCCTCTTGAACTAGGGTCAAAACTAGACTCTGTATCCCAGATGTGGCCTCCCAAGAACCAAGTAAAGGGTAGTTATAACTTCCCTTGATTAACTAGCCATGCTCCTCTTAATGTAGTCCAATATGCAGTCTGTCTTATTCACTCATTTGTTCTTCAGTCAAATCCTGTTCTTGCTCTAAAACATAAACATCTAACTATTGTTTGAAATGAATCAGTAAGTGTAATGACATAGTTAACCTATGCTGGTCTTGAAAGATATACACCTGAGTCCACTGTTTCATGTTCCAGTGGCAAACCTGTTGACCACAATAAATTAGAATCACAGAAAATAATAAAATAATTCAATCAAAATGAGCATTGCTGAGCCAATCTGATACTTGACACACCTTCAGAGTTTGCACTGACTCATCCGGCTGGTCTATAGGATGGGTCAGAATATACTTCTGGTGTAAGTATGGAGCCCATCTGAAAATCAAAGATCAATATTTCTTAGTCAAGGAGGTCAGGCAGTAGCACAAATTCCAGAATCAGTGTGTGGTATATGCAGGGTCTGTTTATCTCCAGAAAAACATTTCAAAGCCAAAGCATGACTTTTAGAAGTATTGACATGTACCTCCACCCATCCCTTCAAAAACTCTTACTCAAAACCCAAACGTTCTACCCCAGCCTAGATGAAAGATCTTGGCTGAAGGCCCAGGAGTCCTTGCAGTCTGCCTAAACTAGGCTTGGGTGGACCCTGAAATGAGATACAGTCTCTCTCTTTTCATTGTAAAAGCAACAGTTTAAAGATAAGCAGTGAAAGAGAAGGAAAATTGAGAGAATTGTATTCAAGCTGACAGGAATTTCAAGAAAGAGTAAGGGTTGGGAAATGAAAAAATGAACATGACCTTTTCAGAATAATGAAGAAGCAGTAAACTGAGAAAATGATTTTTTATTTAAACACTAAGCATCCTTATTTAACAGCTTCCACTCCTAGTAGCTTCAGTGGGAGAGGCTGTACTGTCAGCTGCTACCCCCTTCTTTAGCACAACAATGAGCTGTCTGAGACACTTAGCTCATGCTAAATGATCGTATGCCAAGTATTATGATGATGACTGATCTTGCTGCCTGAGTGGAATTACACAATGAGCAAGAGTGGAAATAAGTAGGTGTTTAAAAGTACTTGTGCTCTTAAGGACGTGGTTGTGCAAGTCCCCTACTCCTTGAGCTACAGCACTGTTTTAGAAAACACTGCTACCCTGTGACAACTGTCCCCTTAACTGCCACCACAGCCCGAACCAGGAGCTTCAGAAGCATCTTTAATCCTAGAGCATGGGACACAGAGAAAGTATGTTCCCAATGAAGCGGCACAGACAAGGCCCTGGAGCTTGTACGTGTTGGAGGGTTACAGTCATGGAGCAGCAAGAACAGAATTGCCCCATGAAGGCAGATAAGTCAGCACCCGAGGGTGACCCCAGCACATGCCATGCCCTTACCAACAAGACAACATCCCCCAGGGGCTGAGCACAGCAAGCAGAGCCAAGGGCTGTAACAGGGACCATAACAGCTCCGAACACAAGTGATGAAGCAGGGCCAGGGACCACCCAGGGGCTCCAGTCAGGAGCAAAAGGAGCTGGAGACAGGGCTGGAGATAAACTGCAACATATGACTTAGGGTTCCATCCAGGATACAAGCTAACTACAGAGTAGGTCCAAGGTCTGTTGGAGAGGCAGGGGCTGGAGACAGGCACACCTACAACATAGCTCAGGACATGATGAGGTGTCCCTTCCTGACCTTACAGAGAGACCCTGGGCAGAGGATATGTGGGTGAGTGTCAGAAGGGAGGTTGGTTGGGGCCATGAAAACTTATCAGTGCCCCTGAGGCACTGACAGTTACCTCAGATGGCCCTAATACCAGTATGAGACATTTCACTGTGTTATGGAAAGATGTTATGTCAAAGAGCAAGAGCAAGCTGGAAGGACAGCAGCCCAAGCAGGAAGCGCGAACCATCAACCTGGCTCTCCTTGTTCATAAGGACTAAGCACATGTGCCTAAAGAGGCCAAATCCCATTTGCAAGAAATCATTAAATGTTGTACTGAGACCAGCTGATATTAGTAAGGCCTCACAATCCCTGTTGTCGACAGCTCATTCGCATAATTCATGGCTGGCTCCAATTATCTGTGGGAGATTTGCAAGCCGGACTCTCAGCCTGTGAAGGAGGTTCCACATGGGCAGGCGCTTAATGAACACATTGGATTATAAACACTAGCTAATCTTTCCCACATGTACACCTGAAGAATATCACAAGTGACAGCTGTTTAAATTTCCAAGGAAATTAATGGTTCCTAAAGAGGCAAGGCTTATCAAGGCTTTGACTGGGTCTGATAACGGACAACCAACAAGGGGCAAATTGTTTATAATAGTCTATAAGTGCCTCATTCTATGGGTTCATCTTGGAAACTTTTATTGACATGGTCCCTTTTATTAATGTTTGTGCTGGCAAAGACTAGAACAGCTTTGTTCAATCTACTGATGGTATTAGGCTACTAAGGCCTCTAATGAGCATCTCGTATCTTCAGGTCACAGTCAGTTTAAAATGATTGGTACTGGGGCCAGGGTGCCATGGGCTCAGCTGAACCCTGTGAGACAGCCGCATTGTGCCTGCCCCATGCAGAGCTCATCTGTGAGACTGCTAAAACAGTAACTTGTGTGCAGTGGGTCATTTGCTGCATTCACTGTCTTGAGATTTGGGGGTGGGAGGGGGCTGGTGGGAAGTGGACAATCCAGGTTTACCATGAGACCATAACCAACCTTTTCTAATAGACCGTATAAGGAAAACGAAAGTGTCTTTTTCTGTCCCCTTTTGCAGAAAGCCTGTACCTTTACATTAGGACACAAAACCTCCGTCAGTCACCCTGGCATTCCTCCTTCCCCATGGAGCGCATGGCAGGACACATTCTTATTTCCACGGGGACTTTTCAGAGCCTGGTTCTATTTCAAAGACGGCATAATGGAAAAAGAGCATCCACGTTGGCCTGTGAAAGTGGCAACATGGAAAGATCTTTGTTAAACTCAGGGGTCAAAAAAATAAAAGAATTAGCTAGAGCAAGTCATTCTCCTCAAGCTACAAGTAATACAATTCCCATGCAGAACTGGGTAGCTATGGGATTATTTTAAAGTTCAAACTTTTCTTCCTGGTCAATGAGTGTTTCACAAAGGAGCATGGAATTAATTTAAATTCAAGACCACAGACAAAACAAATGGCTCACAAATAGTTTATAAATGTTTTCTTGCATAAGAATAACTCTGTGATCCATCACTAAGTTCACTGCTGAAGTGTCTGGCCACAGCAAGGGACCTGTTCCCACTGTCACACTGGTGAAAACCAGAATTGATTCAGTTGAAACAAATGGATGAAGGTGATGGTTAAAGTCAGGCTAAAGCCAATGGAGGTGGGGGGAGTTTGACTTGTGTTTTTCCTAAACCCATGCTAATATTACTGACCCATTGCACTCAAGCCAATTTTGGATGTATGTCACATATTCTGCAAATCAGCTCTTTCCCAGTTTATATTCATGTAATTACACTGACTCTGCCTGGTGAAGGTCTGGCCCAGTATTTGTGACTGTAATTTCTCTGTCATTCATCACAAAAATTGGTTGGGGGTTTCACTTAAAGAATATTGGAGCCTCCAAAGACTGGATAAATCATTTCTATATGGGTTATTTCTTATGCTTTCTCTGACTAGCACGGCATTTTTCCTGGGAATAAATATGAAAGAGAAGTAAATCACTGACCTTTATGATTGGATTAATAAATAATGGATATTTTAAAATACAACTTTCAGGCAAAAGATGATCTATGACCTCCCAGTGCGCACGCATACACATACACACATACATTATTTCCTCCGTTTTATTTTAGGATCTTGCATGATTGGGCTTTTCTTCAGATGCTGAATGTCTGCCACAGAGAATGTTCTGTTATAACCATAACAATGTGATACTATATTAGGAAAAGAACTCAGTTTGTAGGACATTTGGAATCTTTGTTAGTTATGATTCAAGCCTGTTTGCTTTCATGAGGCAACAAAACCAAGAACAGCTAGCCGAAGCAGGAGACATTGCTAGCAGGTAATAGGACTTTCTGCTGGATTTCTAACAAAATAAAATTCTTGAACAGCGTAGGCAAGGATACAGCTGTTCACTTGTCTGGTTTGTTTGAAGTTTTATATTTTGCTAAGGATATTTCTGCTGCAGTACATGGGTCCCTCAGTGGCTAATACAGCACTTTTTAATCAACTTTTAATGCCTCTTTCCTTAAGTAACAAAGCAAGTGTAAAGAACACAGCGTAAAGAAATGAATGTATGTGTGAGCCCAGTTGGTTTAAGGCAGACAGGGAAGTGCTGAAGCCATGTCAGGCCTTTTCCTGAGCTGCACCTTGCTTTTTCCCCCCATGTTTCTTTCTTCTAATGTATCATGTTTGTCTTGAATGAAGACTATGACTCCTCCCCTGACACAGGGAGGCCGCATCCTCAGAAGATGGAAAGAACAGGTTGGCCAATGGGGTATGACAAGAGACCCTCTGGCATGGCAGGCAAGAGAGCAAGAGATGGGGAAAGGGAGAATGACTTTCCTTCTCACCATGGCTCTGCAGCCTTGCCACTGTTATCAACAGTATACTAGTCCTGTCTTAATGCGACTAGTTTTATAATACCCCTGCACACCACTCCAGGTGTTCTTTCTGCTTTCAAGGACCATTGTTTGAATGCCTATGCTTGATTCTCAAGGTCAGATATCTCTATCTGGTGAAAGTGTTTCTGTCAGAAAGTAAAAACAAAAAAAAAGCAGCGATTGCTTCTCATGGATCCCATAGAGGCCATAGATCGGGGGCGGGCGCGACTAGTTTTATAATACCCCTGCACACCACTCCAGGTGTTCTTTCTGCTTTCAAGGACCATTGTTTGAATGCCTATGCTTGATTCTCAAGGTCAGATATCTCTATCTGGTGAAAGTGTTTCTGTCAGAAAGTAAAAACAAAAAAAAAGCAGCGATTGCTTCTCATGGATCCCATAGAGGCCATAGATCGGGGGCGGGCGGGGCGGGGGGGTTCCGCTCAAGAAAACCCTTTTTCTTACAGGACTAAAAATTCGCTCAAATGGGCTGAGAGAATTTACAAGACTATGTGCAACAGTGCCATCTGATGGGCTTACTCAAGAGGGTAAACAAGATGACAAAGTAATCTGCAGGCCTAGGAAGGTACCTTCAGTCCTAAGCAAAATGATGTGACCTATACTAAAATAAAGTGCTGTCCTGAATTCTTATTTACCTAGCCTTTTCCCATAAGCCTATGTCAAACTACTTTTTAAAGTAAGGTTATGGGATTTTTTTATAAATGTAATAGGGTTAAAATATTTTCTGTGGTGGGATATTTGATTTAGTACTGTGGAACATTTTGATTGAAACACTACAGCAAATGAAACATACAGGTCAAGTTAAATGCACTAGTTACTGGGTAATAGACCCTCAAGTGAACTTTCAAAGCAGGAAGCAATGCAGGGGAAAGGAGGGTCCAGAGGTCTCTCAGGAAAAGCTGGTTTGTCACAGGGGTGCACTACATAGCTACCTAGGGTGACAGAAGAGGAAAGGCAATATTATATAATTGATCAGCATTTATGTGTTGATATCTCTTTGGCAACGTGAACAACTGTGGGTCTCATCTCTGCAGAATACGTTGCCCTTAAATAGTTGCTAGAAATTTGTAGGACAAAGTTAACATAGGGGGTTTTTAAAAATCTAATTCATTCTTCCCCAAGACCCCAGTCAAGTGACTGTTTTGAAGAATGAAGCATGTTTGTTACCCGTTAAAATAAATTTGGAAATGAGCCTTCTGAGTTTCAGTCATGACTTCTAAGTGCTTGGTGTGGCTGCCTTCCCCTACGCTGCTTCTTCCTATACTGCATGAAGTTGTTATTATTATGTCATTAATTTTGTAAAGATCACTCTTCTTAGATCAATTCCAAATGTAAAAGTGACCTTTTAATTTATTTACATCCTCATTACTGTATTACAGCATAGGTAAAACAAATTAATCTCCCCAGGTCTGAATTCCTATGAACATGCAGAAGTGGACAGCAAAATTTATTTCATTAGCTGCAGTGAAATAGCTAGAGCCATCCCTGGCCACAGAAATCAGTTCATGGCCCTGTAATGTAAACAGCTGTTATCAATGAGCCAGGAGAAAAACCTTAAATCATTATTTATACAACCTCTAAATAACACAAATATTAGAAATATATATAAATATTCGAAAGAAGAGACTTTTGGAACAGTCCTGGAATATTTGGTAAGTAGTGTTCAGATCAGTGTTACATTGTTCAGCATAGGTAAATGGGGAAAACAACACATCTTTTTAGGACTCACTTTATCTTCAACAAGGAGTGTACTAAAAATGTTTGGAGATTATAATAGATAGCTGGTTGAATATTAGCTAGGCTCTTTGTTCTCAGCTTCCTTCCTAACTCAACTTTTACAAACAAAAATCCCAACATTTTTTTTCCACAAATTGATTAGTCTTGGAAGGCAAAAGCAATGGTGGGTATTTTTGCATTGTCATGCAAAAATATTTTTTTCCAGAGATTAAACATCATATGAAAAATTTTGCTTTAGCTCTTGATTTTCCTTGGAGTTCTAACTCCTGTCAAGGGAATGTTTGTGAAGGAAGGGCCTGTTCAAACATCTGTCTCTAAGGGGGATTGGGTGGATGAGATATGAAAGCCCAGGATAGAAAAAAGGTTTGTGTTTAACCAGGAAAGGCTGTTTGGAGGGAGAGAAGTAAACAGGGAATGATGGCAGGGGCAGAGGGAGTGAGGTTGGTGAGATGTAAGCATCTCACACATAAAGCATCATTGCTGCTTTTGGAAAACTGAAATTAAATAGGCAAACACTATGGATGAGACATATTACTGTACTTGACATTTCCTGGATCTACCCACATCAGTCCTTGATAGTAACAGAACAATCAATTATATGCCAGAAGCTGTTAATAACCCTATTTCATAGGAAAGCTCTCTTCATAGTGGTACCTGGAGATAGTACTGATAGAGGATTTAGATTCTATAGTTTACACATTGGCCCATATTAAATCCAGGAGCTATTTTTCAGTAAAGACATAATTGAAAAAGTCAGGTAACCAGGCTTTTGTGTGTGTGTGCACACATAAGTGGGCAATTTAGTAATGCAACTGAAAAGGAGCAAATCCAGATGTTCTCAGCTGACATAGCAAAGAGCTTGTTGTGAGCAGAGCCACATTGCTGTAGGACACAGAGGTATAATGCATGCTTGTCTGGTTTTAGCTGCATGATCTGAGGAAAGGTAGGAAGCAAATATGCAGCTGCATATCTGTGCTTTTATCTACTTTTGTTATTGATCCCAAAATCCTCTGGGAGCCATTCTACAATGAGTGATTGATATTTAAAATAGTGTTTACCACTTAATCTTCTGTCTGGTATCTTCTTTGTCAGTAAATCTAGGCCTGGTTATAGGCTACAATGCAAGATGGAAACATGAACTCCAGCCAGAAACATTGTCAGAGTGGCTCTAAACCTGCTAAATCAATAAAACCAGAGGCGAAAGCCCATAAATCTGTGTGTGTGTGTGTGTGTGTATAGCTGCCATGATCCAGCTTCATCCAGCCTGCATGTGGCCTCCAAGTAGAGTTCCTGGCAGTTGATCTTTCTAGTCTAGAGGTACATCTGTGATAAAACAGATTTAATGGAGAAGACCTCACAGTAGAATAACATAAGCTATATGTTTTCTTTCTTCCCTCTCACCAAAAAGCTAATATTCAGTTTCTCTCCAGTCCAAGTCAGATTAGCTTCCCATAACAGCACTCACCCATGACAGTCTCCAGTATTTTATTTCATTACAAACTGAGCTCCATGAGCTAGAACACTTGCTTTTGGAGCTGACTGGAATGGATGGTGAAAGAGCCTCAAGCATTTGCACTTGGAAAGGAACAAGGCTGTGTATTTATAGTCTAGCGTTCTGCCTGTGTGTCTGAGTGTATATGTGATCTAGTGCCAAACAAGAAAGTTCATCTGTGAATCGTAACACTAATGTGATGTGCAGTGCATATAAAAAGGGACAGTTTCATTTAAGGAGCATGAAACACAGTGATATCTGTAATCCTTTGGTTTTATTAGCCAAGAGGAAAACAAATCTTGTGATTTTTTTGTTTGTGAAGCGTCAATATTTTTAGCAGTTTCTGAGTAGAAATATTATACCTTGTACTTTATTAACACTGATTTTTTTAAAAGCTGTCAAGTTAGTCCACTGGTTTAAAGAGAAGGCATTAACATATTATTTTTTTGAGTTGTGTCCTTTTTTTTAGCTTTTTAAGTCATAAATGCAATGTTCCGCTACATACTTAGCCATACTTAGTATAAGTTCTATAGTTTCATGGGAACATTCAAAACATGAAGAATTCTTATCAGAGGCAGGAGTGAAAAAAAATTAACCAGGTTTCAAATGCATCAGAAGCAAGAAGCATGGCAAAGAGCCTGTAGAGTCAACAGATTCAGCTGTAGAAGGAACTTTCCAGAAAGATAAGGCCATTAAAGAAAAACTAAACTAAATCTTTGCTTAGTAAGGGAGGTTTCTACCACAGCTGTTCTTTACAGAGGACTGAGTCCGATGGGCTGTTTCAAATTGCAGTGTCAGAAGAGATTTTGGAATAAACTTTATAAAAAGAGATGTAGGAAATCAGAAGGACCAGATGGTGTTCATCCACGCTTTCTGAAGGAATGCACGTACCAGTATGAAAATGTTATATATAATCTGCCACTTAAAATCAATTTCATTCCTAGAGAAACAGAAAGCAACAAACATGGCACCATTTTTAAGCCATCAGGGAAGATTTGAGGAACTATAGATCAATAAGTCTCACTTCCATATAGGGGACGCTATGGAAATGATAATAAAATCTAGAATTAGTGGCCACATGGAAATATTTGATTTAGTAAGGAAGAGTCAAAACTGCTTTTCTGGATGGAAGTCACAGTTCAAATATTAAATATTTCTTCAAAGTAATTACTGAGCATGCAGACAGCTTTCAGAAGTGTCTGCTCTGTGTTTCAGGCACAAGGAATAGAGGGGAAAATAAAAAGTCATGAAACCACTGTACAAATCCATGTTGAGGGCTGCATGCAGATTTAACCCTTGAATATCAAAGTCTATAGTAATCTTAAAAAATATACAGAGAAAGAAGTCATGTTAGCACTGTAAAACTGAAGAAAGGACAGCTATCTTCTGACACTGTGACATCACTGAGAGTCAAGCAGATTCATTTTATTTGAAAAAGCAATTTCAGATTACTGATGTCACGAAAAGAAGAACCTTTAAAGTCTTACAAAAATGTAATTGAACATACATGTAAACTTTAAAGACAAATAGATTGCCATCTGTGTCAGTCTTTCATTGCGTATTTAAAACAGAGTTGTCAGAATAAAAAATGTTCCCAGGATCTCTTGAGCCATGAACAGGGGATGACTTTCCTTAGCGTAGCAAAAGACCTACTGTTAAATGGAACTTGAAGACAGTTACTGAATACCTTTTGTGGAAAGAAGGGGTAACTTTTCTCCAAATGAAGAGGAAATAAAAGTCTGAAGTAAGGCTCTGAAGTCTGGAAGCATTAAAACTCCAGAGAGAATGGGTGGTTTAACCAGAACTTTTATGCTACACCACTCTTAGCACTTGTTTCTAATATTTCCATTCCCGTCCTTCAGGATTATCTTCTGCAAAATTGGTTCTTGCAGACACAAGGAACTGAATGTGAGGGTTTTGGGGGAGCTGCTAATCCAGGGAATAAGAAATGGGAGTGGGTGTGTCCTTGTCAGCAGAAAGGAGTTTATCCCATGTGTGAAAGAAAAATCCTCATCTGCAGTGTAGGCAATATCTGGGCAAGTCCAAATTCCTAGGAATGGAATTATAGCACCCGCATTACTAAAAGGAATTAGATTTGCAGCAATACCAGTTGTGATTGCTCTTTCTTCTGTCTTTATTTGGAATTATGTAGGTAGGTAAGGATCTACCTGTATTGTCTAGGGAATATTGTTTTTTAAATGGTGTCATAACAAATATTTACAAATAATACTGTAATGAGCAATTTTAGAACCTCAGCCTGTCCTCCCCTTCCAGCATTTTCTCTGACCTCTTTTACAAATGGGTCTTTTAATCTATCCCAAGGCTAGTTACTATGACAATTTCTTTTTTTTAAAAAATCACTTTTGGCCAGCATCTCAAAATCATTTATATGGTCTTAGGTCTTTGCCTAAGAAGAACATTGTACACATGTAAGCACACAAGCACTCATAACACCACAGGTTACATTACAAAAAGAAAGTATTTCTCCTTTCCCCATTCTTATGCACCAGAAAACACCTCCTTATATATGCTCCCCTTCCCCCTGATGTCTATAGCAATTATGTCCACAAGAGGTGGCTGTCCCAGTAATATTTCTAAATGTTTCACGTCACAGAAGAAGTCATTGCTGAGCGTTTTCTTAGCAAAAGGCAAAGCAAGTAGCCTCTCTTCTTGATTAAAACCCTCTCATCTTGATTAAAACCCTCTGACTTTTGGAATCTTCTGCTAAATTATATTTGCTGTACAGGAAGGGTGTAGGAGGGAGGAAAAGAACTGAAAAACTCCAGTCTTCTGTCAATTATCAAGTGTTTTAAATTTAGAGATTTTCCCATCAACTAGAAACTAAATCCACTTGATTGTTGCCAGGGAAAATGGGTGAAGATGCCATTTCTAAAGTGTGTAAAGACTTTGTGGTTCATTTCACAATAACATTTGTTAAACTTTTGTGGCACGCTTTCAGAGGAAGCAAGATGGGGCTGTGTTGGTCATGATTCACTAAATAGTACAGCCTAATCCTTCCTAGTTTTTGTTTATTCATGCCTTGCTGTGGGATTTACAGTGTTAGCTCATGGAAAGAAAAAAGAAAATCCCAGCAGATAGAGGAATGCAGCCTTCCAGTATGCTGCTTGGAGGCAGGCTTGGATATTTCTGTCAGGAGGACATGCTTCACTTCTGACAGAAACTCGAATGCACAGGGAATGGGGAAAATGAGCAGAAATGGTGGTCTGCTTCTCAGGCGCAGGCATGTGAGACCCAGGAGACTAAGCTCTGCATGCGAGATGACCTTGAAATCAGCAGTACAGCCCAGCCAGGCAACGCAGGGCAGGCTGCACCTTTCTCCCGAGAGCTCATCACACCCCTGCCTGCTGCCTCTGATGCCCAAAGCTGTGGTCAGGCAGAGACAATCTACCTTTGGGTACCTCCAGGCACCTCCAAGAAATGCCACGGCGAGAAGGGTGCAAGCTGTGCTAGAAGCTCTACCTCCTGCCTTGTTAAGTTGTTTCAAAGTTTGCTTTCATTCTTCATCTCCCCAGGCTGAGCTGAGTGATAAAGGAGCTCCTCTTATTTTTTCTCACCTGCTCTGAGACTGGATCTGTTCGTTGTGAGAGGCCCTTTTGTTAGAGGAGGGTGTCTCTTCTTTGTTTCGTTTCCTTTTGACTCTCACTGGCCATAACCTTGGTGGAGCTGGAGGAGGGAGCTGCAGTGCTGCCATGGGTGATGAAGCCCTGTCCTATGGTGGGGAGCTGGCTTGGGGGGGTGGCAAACAAGGAAGCGAGTATGTTGAAATCCTGCCTGCGCTTTTCCGGTTCAGGTGATCCTGTCAGTGACAGATCTGGTCTGAACCTCTGCTACCGCTGAGGAGGGAGAGGGTGGAGGGAGAGGAAAACCAAAGTCTGTGGTCTATAATGAAGTCCTTATGTGCTGAAAACTTGTATTTGATATGCCATAGACAGAGATGCTGACAGCCACGATCTGTGCCTTGCAGGAAAAGGTTTTGAAGAGAAAATACACTGCCTTTGCAAATGCTGGCACAGAGCCGGCATGTGCCGGCAGAGCACTGGGTCTGTTTGGTGGTGGCTCCCATTAGAGAACTAAGGAAGAAGTAGTTTGACTTTTTTTTTTTTTTTTTTTACTTTAGTGCATAGCTCAGTTGCCACGTGTGCAAAACAAGGACCACAGCACCCAGGAAGGCTGTATTTCTGTTCCTCAGCCTGTCATGGTCTTGGTGCATGAATTTATGCAAGTCCACTCCGTTCTGAGCACTCTAGTTTCTCTATCTCAAGTCTTTGCAGCTCTTGGGAAGCAAAGTATTAAATATTGTTTTCAACTAAAGTCACTTGATGCAGTTTTTTGTCTTGGTCAGTCTATCAGTCCTCAAGAAAAGTCATAGTTTTTACAAATCTCTCCTTTCCAGTGAAAATGCATTTTCCTAAACAAGTTACTGTGAAAATTATGTGGTAAGACTCCATAAACAGGTTGATACATGGCAGAGAAAAGACTCCAGCTGCCTCTTCCTGAGCTGCTTTGAAGTGACTGGGATAACAGGACTCAAAACCATGTCTAATTCATTAGTTTAGACCTGACTGTACTTTGCAAATTTTTTTATGATCTATTAATTTGGGAGCATGTATTCTTGATTATAACACAGGATTTTAACATGCCTTTTGAGTTGCAGTAGGAACTTCTTTTGGCTCAACCGCTCCAGTACATTGTGTATCCAGTTCATACATATTTTATCAGTAGTCATTGCTAAAGTTATCTCATTTCATTATTTCTCTTCACTTATAATATTGGGACTCAGATTTGCAGGACCCACCTTGTGAGCACAGGTTACACAATCTCTCTCTAGTTGACATGATGATATCTATTCTGCCACTGCAAACTGCAATACAAGTATTTTCACCCAGAATTGGGCAAGCAGAAATGAGTCCCTGAGACCCCAAAACCACATTTACATATACAATGACATTCATACTGTATAAAGAGTGGTCTATAATATCCATATGATTTTATCCCTCTTGTTTGCCATATTACCACAGGTTGACAATCACCCACACTTCCCACACTGTGCTAAGTGGTAGGGGAGACACCCGCACCTAGCTTTTCCCAATCCAGGAATTCTCCTCAGGATTTGCATGGTGGGTTGGCCATGACACACCCATCCATCTAACGCATCTGCGAGTAGCATGACTGTATCAGTGTGAATATACGTATATCTACAGCTATATTTCTTGTGAGAGGCGCTGTGCCAGTTTGCAGCTGCAGGTCTGCACCCTGGCTATAGTTAGGTATGTATTCCAAATGTAGTTCTTCTCTTTTGCCTCTTCCAATTTCTCAAAATAATGTATTGAATTAATAGAGGTCAGAGACAAAATTTGAAAATGGAGACCACAAACAACAGCCTCATGTCCGTGGTGGCACTTTCATTGTGCATGGCTCTGTTGGTGATTCCTCAGATTCCACCCTTTTGTTGAGGCTTTTTTTTTTAATTAGTATGCCAATAAGGCACAAAGTTTTTTTCAAATTAAATGAGATCTAGGATGAAGGACATAATTTTGTACTTAAGAATGAGAAGCAGGTTGGAATTATACTTTTATTAAAGCTATATCTCATTTTAGGTTACTTGAACCACTGTGACAATTCTTGCAACAGCACAAGAAAGAAACCGACATTTATATTTGACACTATCTTTATTTAAGGTAATGTTTTATTCTGTATACTAGTCTGAACATCGCTTTTAATTGAGGAGATCAGAAATAAGCAATGGAAAACATTTACTTTCAGCTCATTTTGCTTTTGAATCACTAGAACAGTTTTTTCTATTACCCACATTATATTCTTGTAATATAAAGGGCTAAATGCAGAGTAAATGCTAAATACAGAACTCTCTAGATTATATCATAAAGTGTATGTAATAATAAAAAAAACCCCTCTCCTCTCAGCACTGCAACTTCATATTATATTCTTCAAAATAGTGTCTTGTACAAATTATTTGCCAAGTCATGCTCTCTTCAGCTTCATTGCTTCCATGACAAAACCCAGGGCAATCTCCAAAACCACGATCCTGTCTATTAAGATGATGATGCTGAAGTCTGTTGTAATTTCTACTGTGAATCCACTGATGGCCTGACAGGAGAAACAGACAGCTCAGTGCTAGCTCAGTGCTTTCTCAGTGCCGTTTATTTCAACAGTTTTCCTTACAATTTTCTCCTGTGTACAAAGAAATTTGTATGCACTTATATAATATTATTGTGTTTCTGCATGCAATCAACAGTTCTGGGGTTTTCAGCGTTAACGTTGCCATGTTTCATTCAAGGTGGCAGGAAAATGTGCATAAAAACATTTGGGTAAGCATTCCCCATGTTTTGAGTCTTTTTTTAAAACGAAACAAAACCTGGAATTTTTTTTGGTAGCTGAGACTTACATGGACCCACGTGCAATTTTGGAAATGTAAGGATTACATTATAGCATGGCCCGTAGAGTTTAGGAAACTGCATTCATTTCTGTTCCTCTCTATTCAAAATTCAGATGCTTTTGGCCTTGTCTTTTATTTTCAAAATTATCTCACATCAATACATTGCACTGTTGCTGCTAATTTATATTCTTATGAGGAGTGAGGAATAAGGAGTGTATTTAATTATATAAGAACTATCTTGCACTTCTGTAGCTACTACGTAGATTTTAATTATGACCTACCTTCTCCATAGTAATGTGTCACTAAAAATATAGTAGTAAAATAATTTCTACATTAAAACAGTATCCAAAATCATGTCTCACACTTTGCGGGAGTGTCATGGGTTAGCCAGTGCTATCTACCTTCAGTTCAGCTGGTGAGCTCCCACCTACTGATGGTCCATCCCATTGGAAATGAGTGTCCACGGGTGTTTGCAAATCTAGACCTGACTCCAGAAGTATGAATACAAGGGGGAAAGTCATTATTCTGCTAACTAGATCAGCATATCAGATTCATGTCTACAATTGAGACAAAACATTTCTGCACAAAGTTTTAATTTTGGAAAAGAGGCAAATAGTTGCCAAGCTGGAAAGAGAGACAGAAAGTGGCGACAGAAATGTGCCTTTATTGTCTCTTCCTTGAAGCATTCCTACCATCCAAATGTTTCTGGTGACATCAGTCTTCACTCAGCAGATGCATGTCATTGCACAGTCCCATCACCTTATACTGAGTAATTGGAAAAAAACAACATATACTCAGCTCAGCAACACCCTGTTTACAGGAGAAAAACTTTAATTTCATCACTTTCAACTTGGAGTGCTATTTGGAAACATTTAGCTCATAAAAAGTCTTACAGTTCATGCTTTGACCTCATCATGACCTGAACATTTTGTTAACAAAGTACCCTGTTAATGTTTTGACCAAAATAACTAATGTACTTGGGGCTGGTTGTGTTGCCAAAGTGGGGCTTGCTCCTAAAAAGGGAAAGTTTTAATTCTATTTTCAAAAGCAATGTCTTACTCCTAACTATATATGGAAATGTCATCAATCAGTCCTGGAAAGAGACTGTGTGCTGCAGTGCATTGTAATAGCTTGTGTTTCTGCATTCGGTGTAACAAATCTCACCACACTGTAGCTAGCAGCGGAAGTCTTTTGGTATGTCTATTTTCCTTCTACTAGCTTGAGTAGATCTGAATATAACTTTTGTTTTAATCACCAGCAGTACACCGAACCAAAAGAGGGGATAATAAAACACATGGCCACTCCCAGCCGTATTTACAACAGAATTCTTTGACTAAGGTGTTTTTGCTTGTGGTTTTTTTTTTTAGTTAAGATGTAAACCACCTGAACCCTTCACCCTCCATCAGTGCAACCTTCTGCTGTTAGCTCTTTTTTAATGTAATAAACATTAATTTAGCTAAAAAATTGATTCAAAATTTTTTTATCACTACCCTATTAATACCCACCAAAGGGCTTCAGCAACCAAAAACCATCTCCTTACTTAAAGAAGTATGTTATTTGAGCATTTTTTTTTATGCCAAATGGTAGGTCTTTTTGAAGTAGGCAGTGAGCTCAGACTGTTTGGTCTTCATCGCTATAAAAAACCAAATTCCAAGAAATCCTTGACAGATAAATTCATCAGAAATGAAAGTCACAATCACAGTGAAGACAACAGTGAAGACAACAGTAAAGACAATCATTAAGAAAGGTGGTATTAGACAAATCAGAACCGAACCCTGCTAAAAACAGTGCATCAGGAAGTACTGCATGTGAAGTTATCTTGTACTAGCCACTGAACTGTATTTCATCTGTATTGTTTAACTTTTTGGTAAGTTTTGGTCAAGATTAAAAACCAATATATATTATGCATATTTTAAATGAGTCATATTAACTCTTTTTTTCAGTATGAAGCTCATCAAACATTTGGTGTTGATTTTAGTTTGTTGGGTTTTTTCATTGTCAGTCATCTAATTTACAGCTGTCTCCTTTATATGGGAATAACAAGCACTTCTAGGTTCCTTTCAGAAGGGCATTTTAGGAACTCAAAACAGTCATAGCTGTGATTGGGTTAATTTGCAAAAGGAGGTTCTACAAGCCCCTGGTAGAAGAGTTCTCATGGAAGAAAGTATCAGTCAAGTAGACAGGATGCAGGAAAAAAAAGTGAAACAGGATAATAAATGGGAGGTTTTGTGGCTTCTTAAAATATTGCCAGCTAAATGTAGGACGGCAGAGATCTTGTCAAAATTAGCAGTCAACATGATGTAAGTGTGTAGGATAAAATCTGTTTTGTTGGTGAGGAAAAGACAACTATTGTAACTTATTTAGCTACAGGATATTGTTTCTGACACTTCATCAGCATGTTCTTATTAATACAGAGGCTGAGCATTATTATTATCAAAATTGTCAGTCAAAGCCCTCACTTCCCATCAGACTTCAGTTTCTTAGTAATCTGCAAACTACTCACAGTTATTTTTATTTTGGGGTTCAAACTCTATTTGATGGTAGAGTAAAAGTGGCAGATAAATAGAAAGAGATAGAAACCCTCCACAGAGCTCAAACTGTCGAGCACAGGTTCCTAATTTAGAGTATTTTAGGTAGGAGGCTTGATGATCTATGAGGAACAGTTCACCTTATTAGAAAACAACTTGCACAGTTAGAGGGACTTATTTGGAAAAGTCTATACCCACTTTTGCTGTACCCCATTCCTTGAAGAGATTTTACTATATGTTTCAGAAAGTTCAGCTAATTAAAATGCTTACATTTAGTAGAGAATATGATGAGTTACAGTACGCAGATAGAAAGCTTTAGGAGAAGAATTACATGTGTTTTAGATTTAGGCCAATCTCTTGTTAAACAGGGTTTGGGGGAAGTCTCCTTCAGTGAGCATATTTTCATGAACAGTCTACGTGATGGAAACCAGAAAGTCCTTATTAAATCTGCAGACAATAGGAAGGGTGGAGCTTCAGACATGCCAAAGAGTTCAGAATGATCCAGAAAATTGAAGTTACATGAAAAAAACAGAATGGTATTCAACAAGGAAGAACGCAAAGTACTACACAGCCTCAGATGCAGGATGGGAACAACTGGTTAGGTGGACAATGATGGAAGAGGATCCCAGGGTTATAAAGCACTGCTGGCTGAGTATAAATCAGCCATGTCATATTGCTCTGGACAGGCCAAACGCTAGTCTAGGACTTACAAACAGGAGAAAAGACATACATCAGCTTCTGTTCTACTCAGAAAAGAAAACTTGCTGTTCTGCTTTAGTCAGTTTTGGTGTCTCCACTTCTCAATCCACTCTAGCTCTATTTTTCTGGGATAATTCTTACTCTAGACTTTGCAGTGCTTTCTTCAGAGGACATGGAGCCAGCCACGGTTGGTGACAATGTCCGGGGTGAGCAGGGCTTCTGCAGTTCCTCTGTCCTCTACAGCTCTGCTCCACACAGTGACCCATGTAGTGGACAGGGCTGCTCATTTTGCATAGCAGTTTCTTTCATTTTCACTTGATGCGGTGGTCCCAAACCCCAGATCCGACAATAGTTCTGAAATGTTTCAGTTCCTAATTTCTGCCAAACTCTAGGCTCACCTCTAAGTCCTTCAGATGGGAAAATGCCATATCACATTTGTATCGACTATACCTCGGCCATTCTGCACCACTGCCAGGCCAAACATCTGTGGGACAGAAGGGAAGACAGAGGAAGGGATAAAAGGTTGGGTCTCCAAATATTACACATAATTCATTGAATGGAATGAAGAACTTTTACATTCATAATTTTACTTGAGTTCAGGCCAGTCAGTAAACATCCTTATTCTGAAAAATATGTTGCACAGCTATTGAAATCTCACATTTTGTTCTGTCGGCTTTTAAAACCCTTCCTTAGATTTTGCTTTTTCCAATTTCTTTCTGATGAGAACAAAGACATTTACTCAGTCTGACTTAATTTTTCTTTATTCTGTAAATTGTGTGCCCTTCAGAAAGCAGACACTGGCTAGTCACAAATAAATTATCATAGACTGCATGGGGAATGGCTTTGTGAGGAAAAGCAGTCACTGCTGAAGTCCAGTATTCCCTTTTGCCTACAAAAAAATTAAAACTTTGATATTTCTATTGCAAACTACTAACATCACTGGTTTCGGTTCCACCCTCCGGGCAACACACCACCTCCCTCAAGTGGTCAGCAAAATTAATTTGCTTCAAGGGCTGTTTCTTGGCACTGCCCAAAGAATGTGTTGAAGAATGCACTTTTTAAAAACATTATTAATAGATCAAGTTTAAACCGTTCTGTAAAAAAATAAGTATTTTGAATGGTAGAAAGAGATAACAATCCCACAGAAACAAATACTTGGCTGGGATCACTTGGGCACTGTCGGCTTTTGATGAGAAGAAAACTGAAATAGCTTCTTTTTTTTGTGGATGGGGTCTAATAGCTTTCTGCCTGCGGTTACAGGCAGTCAGTTACGGTCACTGCCACCGCAGGGATTGTATAAGCACATAAGCTAATCAAAACAGTGGCACATTTGGAAAAGCAGCACTGTTAATTATGATGGCTTGCTCAAATCCTCATTGGAATAATTACAGTTTTCTTCTTTTGTTCAAGATGCTCCCCATTTAGAAGCTGTTCTTTTGTAATTTGCTGCCTAATATGTGCTTTCAGAACAAACTGGAACAACGCTGGGGAAGAGCTCACGAGAACTCAAGCCAGAATTACATAAATCACAAAAACAGCAATAACGATGGTAAGATAAAAACAGAGAGGAAACATTAAACTTCATACTCCAGGAAGCAACCCAGGCACACACTGGCAGGGGTCAGGATAAAATTTTCTCATAGGACAGTATGCTATAGAAGTGCCTTGCAGAGAGACGTACACCCAACGCACGAAGCAATGCCTTTGTGTGTGTACCGACAACACTCACAGTGGCAATGGGAAAAGAAATTCCTGCTCATGCAGCCAAATCATGCTCTTCTACACATCACTGGACACCTGCGAAATTGTGTGGGTGTTGTACAGGTTGAAACCAGACATTCTACCCTGGCAGTGCCCAGACACTGTTTTTCAGTGCTACATCATATGAACAAAGACTGATAGCAAACACAAAAGGAAAGCAATTCAGATAGAACTGAGTGAGCAATGAAAAGTCAGGAGCACTATAAAAAAATATTAATTTATAGTCCGACAAAAAATATCTAATTAAACCTGCCTAACAAAAGACTAAACAACACATAGGTTTAGAGAGGAGGCAAAAAAACAGTTATTCCAAGTAACTAAGTAGTTAAATTAGTTAGTACAGGAAACACAGTCCTCATGTTTCAAGGCCTAAGTTAGTCCCCAGCAGGAGTCAGGAATAAAATTGTGAAGTACGACACATATAGCCAAACACATTATAAGCATCGCTCTTGCTAGAGGCAATGTTCTGTTCTAGGATATAATTTTTGTGTTTGTTTTGCTGGGTAAAATGGCAATCAGGTAGTTCCAACCACTTTTAACAAAAGCCTGTTAATTAAAGCAACACTACTCAGCCTCCTTCTTGGCATTAATGAAGTGCCAGAGGAAGGAAGATTTAAGCACTTATTTTCCTCTCAGAGCATCTAGTAGCCCACACTACAGCCAGTGGAAAAATGGTAACACATTTCCTGACCAAGCAAAGGAAAAAAAAAAAAAAGAGAACATATTTATCACAAAAGTTTGAAGTAGTTTCTTTTGCAGTCTGTGTGAAAGCTGTTGAAAGGATACTGTCCTCTGCATATTTGAAAGAAACATAATTGGTAGGAAAAAAGGTCCTTCTTGCCTTATTACAGCCCCAGGGTGATTTAGGTTGGCTGTTGCAGGTTTCTAAAAAATATGGCCAAATCAGACTGCACACAACTGGCAGGTGTTGTGACAGAAGCACAGCTAAGGACAACAGCCCTTGACTTGTAGTACAGATGTGAAGAGATGCAGAGGAAGAAGATACCTTCAGATAACTTGCAAGGTCGTCATTGCTAACTTAATTGCAACTAATTTACTGCTATGACCCCCATCCAGTTGTCTGCTATTTTCCCTTTTTCTACTGCTCTCACCTAAGAGCTGTCTTTCATTCACTCTGGCGTCTGAGAAGCCTTTAGAAAGAAAAGCAATTCCTTGGTACCAGATACAAGCCAAACCAGACTCCCACTTCTAAATATCCCTGAAGTTTAGAATTGCTTGAAATTTAAACTCAAATCTAGATCCAAATTCGGCTGTTTGAGGTCATCTTTACACATTTTTGTTTAAAAAATAGCATTGTCTGATTCCCCCAACTTTTTTTTGCTTTAGCCTTTTGGGTCATGGTCAGATTGGCTTACCAGAGGCTCTGGTAACCTACCATACACATCCCATTCCCCCCGCTCTTCACTTCATAATCATCCAGAGATGAAATTCAAGATTGCCCACTAATTGTAACAGGACAGCTTCTCAGACAGATGACTTTCCAAGTAACCTTCTCATTCCATTCATATTCGGGGAATGAAAAAGTATGCCAGAGCGTTATGTGATGACGGATGAGGGCCAACATTACAATTTATGTTTGTGACCTGGCACACAGATGGAAACACAGAGTATGATTCAGTGGGTTTTGCAGCCTTAATCCCTACTAAAGAGTGGCTCTGCCAAGGTAAACCTGACATTTTAAATGAAACTGCGCTGCATACACTGCATGGAACCTGAGATCCCGCTTTTGTACTGCGGTTTCCTTCTAAAATGTAGCTACTGCCTGGCAGGGCAGAGTAAGTGTGCAGTCTGGGCTCCCCTGTGTGAACAGGATTTGGTCTGCTTCAGCAAATGGCAGTGACGAGTAGACCGTGCAAAAGGAGCGAGACAAATGTTATTTGAACACGTACACTCCCGAGGCTGGGAAGAGGAGCAAAAATAAAGGCTGGATCCCACTTTCCTTCCCCACCCAGGCGACTCCCAAGCAACAAAATCCAAACTGGGCCCCACATTTGTAATAACATCACTTTTCCTGGTAAATCAATCATTAATCTACAGAACTAGGAAAGGCAATACATCTCATCATTTTGTCCACAACTCAAAACAAGGTTTTAGCACTGGGAGCAGTTTCCTCTTTCTCCTCACCATTGCTTCCTTTGTGCTCTTTCTAAAAATAAAATATTGACAGGTTTAAAAGAGGAGGAAGGGAAGGAATTAAAGTCATTTAGTGCTCATTATAGGACCAGTCCAACCCAGCACAAAAAGCTAGCCTCTGCTTAAGTATACAAGCAGTCAAAATCAATGCTGTTTATCCAAAAGCTTAAAGGTGCTGCACCAAAGCCTGAATATATCCAACTGAGCCTCTCTGCACCAGTGTGGCAGGAACAGCACTGTTTTTCCCTCAGACAAAACCCCACCAAAACACCTCACATGCAGTAGGCAGAGCTGTATCACAAAAGATAGCTCATCTCCCCACTCCCTTGCTTTACCAAAGGCCCTGCTGTGAGCATGCAATGACTGATAACAAGTCATTTCACCCAAACACTCCATGGTCATCAAATGTCATCAAAGTCATTGTAACCTCTGACTGTCACTGGCCAGACCTGGAGTCAAAGGTACTACCTGTGTAGTGTATAAACTACATTTCTTCAAACACTGCATAAGCCTGGGAAAAGAAGAGTTCAGAGACAACTAAGATAATCAGCCAACACAGGCTTCCTCAGCCTGCTCTTCTCTGACCAGGGAGAAGAAAAAGCATTTAATTATCCCTGTGCCTCACCTCTCATCCACCCCCAGACAGATTCTATACTTTTTTTCACCCAGGCATAGTTTATATGTAAACAGGTGAAAATTCAAAGCCCTGGTAAATTGCCTTGTGCTCTGGGACTGAGAATCAGAAGTACAAGATGCTTTTCAAGAGCTTGCAGGTAGCACTCCATTGCCCAGATTTACCCACATGTGAATCTTTTTGAGCATTGGCTTTTGAGCCTTCCCAGGAGCTCCCCTGCCTCATCTCCCAGGCCCTGCTGGAAAGGAAAGAGAGATTTCCATTATCTTTGAACATGTGGCTGTCCTACAGGGACCTATTGTTAAGCCTCAGGCAGCTGGTTTTCTTTGAATACAGTTTATTCCTTATGCTCTACTGAAAGTGTAGGTTTCAAAATAGATACAGTAGTAATTTCTACATTTCTTTCAGAACGAGGATACTTCCAGTCATTTATTTGATCATTTATTTGATCTATTTACTAATGAAAATACTACTGACCAACCTTTTCAACCTCTTAACACTGCACTTATGGGAGACGAGTGTTGAGAAATTCCTCTTCTTTCAGAAGAGAATTGTGGGGACATGGCAAAACAGATAATGAAGAAATAAAAATCAGAAACATGAATTTCCATTCAATTTTCTTAAAAATATTTTGAAGGACAGGAAAGGGAATAATCTCATGGATTTCTCTAGTCAAACGGGTGTGAAATGGGCGCTTCGTAACATCCCAGAGGTGCCAGGGAGGTTGGCCATCTGCCTTCAGCATCCTAAATGTTTTAGCCTAGCCACTGTTCACCACTGCTCTCCTCCTCTAGATTCCTCAGTAAATGTGTCCCTGACCAGCTATATGCAAATACTGCCCAGCAGGGATAGCACAGATTTCTGATCCTTTCAGCAGGGTCAGTTTGGGTTTCAGCCACATTTCCAGACAGCTAGAAACAGCATCCTCTCTCAATGCAGCTAAGCTTTTCCTAATGTAGTGGAATCTTCTACTATTTAAATAATTTTTCCAGAGCATAATTTAAACAGGATTGGCCATAATTATATATGTTTTGGAAATTGCAAAAAACATATGATAGGAAATGTATGTTTCTTGCTTTCCATCGTTGATTTTGAGGCTCTCAAAAGAGGTCTCCAAAGCTTTGAAAACTTTTCATCTGCTTTTACTGATCACATCTTTTTGACATGAAAAAGTCAAATCGCAGCAGTTTACAAGTCAGTGAGCCCAGCACTACCCCAAGGTCAGGTGATTTTACAATCCTGTGCCCAGCCTTTTTTTTTTTTTTTTTTTTTTTTGCTATACAACAGCACAGTATCGCATTGCAGGAGTTGTGAAAGGGCAAGGGATAATGGTTTTAAACTAAAAGAGAGAAGTTTTAGACTAGATATAAGGATGAAATTTTTCACAATGAGGGTGGTGAAACACTGGAACATCTACCGCCCAGAGAGGTGGTAGATGCCCCATCCCTGAAAACATTGAAGGTCAGGTTGGACAGGGCTCTGAGCAGCCTGATCTATTTGAAGATATCCCTGCTCATTGAAGGGAGTTGGAACTAGATGACCTTTAAAGGTCCCTTCCAACCCAAACCATTCTACGATTCTATTATTCTATTTGTCTTTAGAACAAAAGTGCAGGAAAAAAAATGAGATTAAATGCAACTGGTAACAGGAAGGAGAAAGAGGTACAGAGGGATGGATTTAAAAAAAACAAAAACAAAACACAAACACAGGGACATAGAAGCACATCCATATGTCTCTCT
>NW_010115185.1:36459-42508 GCF_000699245.1 Pterocles gutturalis | reverse complement strand
TTCCCTACCAGCAGATGATTGCATCTTAGGAATACTCCACATTTGAAGGAGGGAAAAACTAAAAGAAGCTTTGAAATATTGTTAGCTGTACAGGATATCCAGGTACAAAGATGTATAACTGAACAGGGACACTCTCAGCTCATTACTCCCTAAAACTTTCTGCAAAGACAGAAAAAAATTAAAATATATTGTAACATTGGAAGATTATTTTCATTGGCTAAACTGTAGTACAAACTTCCTAAACAGTAAGACAGAAGATATTAAAAACCTTTGGACTGTGTATTAACACTTCATTTAACTGACTAGTTAGACAGTCAGTAACTTTAGAAGCATATCTCATATCATCATATTTAGGAGCAGGTTTAGCCATTTATTATTGATATAAGACCCCATAAGATTCATGAGTCACTTGTAATTTTTATTTCTGAGAAAAGAAAAACAAGAAAGTTGCAAACAAAAGCCCTGCCAATACTCAAACAAGGCAAAAAGTAATCAAAGTAGTGGAAATCAGAAACCATACATGGATAGTCATGTGAAGGTGCTGGCATACAGAAACACGTCTCCAAAGCATGTGCTGCCTCTTTTTAACCCAAGAAGAACTCTTGTGTGGGTTCCTGAGGGACTAAAACAGTGACAGCTACTCCCAAGGACTGGAGCACTTCAGGATGATGTCCTGAGCAGCACTGTCTGTGAAATTCTGCAGATGATTAAGGTGGCATCCTCTTCTTTAAATCTTACCTGCAGACAGAAGCAGGTTTGCAGAAACGCTAATCCAATCCTCCTTCCACTGTTTAACCCAGATTCATTTGTTCTTCCTATATAAATGTTCCTCAGGCATTTCTCTTTATTCATTTTATGTCCAAAAGTTCATTCTCTGCAGAGACAGGCACAGAAAACTCTGCTGCAGAATCATTTCAGTGCATGAATACTGCACCTTAACACTGCACAAGTCTCTAGGAGAAGCACGGAGAGTTAAGACAGTCAGAAATAGTGTTGGTATCTGCCTTTGGATAGCAAAGGATTAAAGCAGGAAGCAAAAGGGACTGATCAGCCTAAGAGGGATTAATCCCACTCACTCCCTAAAAAGTGCTCTTTAACCACCAGATCATAGGGTAGGCTGGGCAAGAGCATTCCTCATTCTCCCTCTTGAAACTGAGCCACAGTGCAGCCGGGCATACAAGAGCTACAGAGACAACCAGAGGAAAGGCAAGGAGGAATATTATTGTAAGCTAGTGGTTAGGGCACTCATTTTGGAGGGAGAGGGTTGAAAGGCCTAGCCCATTCTCCCAGGTCTGTTTTGGGTTTTCTTTAACCCACAACTAGTCCAGTGACAAACTGAAGGGAAATGCGTGCCCATCCCAAGAAGTAGGATCTAACCCCCAGCTTTCTTGCTTCACAGTCAGGTAACTATTCAGCTAAAGTCAACATGTCTCTTGCTGCTGTTTCTTGCAGTTCACCTTCAACAGAAGGAGGAGATACTCTCAAGTGCAGTACAGTATGGCCTTCCAGCTCAGTTACTTCTGCAAGATGAAGGGAGAAGTTTGCTCTTTGTCCAGCTGAATGGTCCCAGCATTCGAAGCATCCCGCTGCCCATGAGAGCGCTGTGACCACTGCTATGTGAAAGGAACGTCCCTCTGGTCCCCTCTCCCATTAGATACCTGTCCTCAGAAGAAAGGTATGCAGATGATGCGGCTGAGTAGAGCCTAGCACCCAATATTTCCAAAAGATCTGTCATACTCTTCTTAGTGGAAGAGGTAGGTACCTAAATTAGGTGACCTGACTGACCATAAGAAATGGCACTGCTCACATGACTGGCACTGAATGGGATGAGGAAGGTAAGCAAATGAAGAATACACCTAAAGCTGGTTTGTGCATATGTGTGTGTGTGTGTTTAAAGAAACATGAGTATCTTCCAGTGTAGTGATCTCTCAGGTAATGTCAGGAGAAGTTAAGACACACTCATGCACAGACACAGTGTAATGATCCAGCCAGACTGCTATAAGCTTTTGGTTTCTGCTGATACAAACCAGATGTTGGCAAGATCTGAATTTCTGAGTTTGCTTAACTCCTTGGAGCATCGTTTTAGAATAAACACAAGAGGCACCTTTTCTCACAGCTCTCACAGCTCTCTTTTCTCTAGCATCAGACTTACCTCAGCTGAACAGGTTATTTATTGTCCAGTGGGAAATGTCAATTACATAGCATCATTTGAAAACTTGGAGGGAGGAGAGGAAAGAAAATCACTGTGAAATTTTCCAGGCAAAACTGCATTTTTACCCTTCATTTGATCTGATACAGTGGTTTGCTACTGTCAGCTCTAGATCCATTTATATGTTTAAGCAGACCAGAGAAAAACCTCGCACTATTCAGCGTAGTAAGATAAATGTAATTTTAATGTACGGATCATTGAAAACTGATTTAGGATTTTAGTCAAAGAATAATATAATTCTCCTCTCCCTTGTGATTTATTTACTGCATGAAGAACAGGTGCTTGGAGAAGTACTTCAGAGAGAGTGCACCTGGATAAAAGAGATCAACATCTGTCCTGTTGTACTCGTGTGTGATAGTACACAACAAAAATCTAGACTTTCAACACTGCCTAGAGCAACTCTATATAATTTCACAACTAACATAAAGTGCCTTGAGTTATGCCATCACAACTGTAGTACTACTGATGTCACAATGCGATTTGGGAAGAGGCAAGTCATGAAAGGGAAGTTTCAAAATTTCAGTTTGCTGCCTTGCTCTTTGCTCCACACAGCAAAGCTACCCCTAAGAGTCTACCCAAAGCTACTCCATTGGAGTCAAGAGCCAGCAAGGAGGAGGAGGCATGCCTCCAGCAATGAACAAGTCTCCCCAAGGCCTATCTCCTCTTGTATAGAGGGGGTAACTGAGCTCTATATACTATTATGTGGTGCTCCCACTACTCTTTGAATGTCTCAGTCCCAAAAGAGCTGGCAGGAGGAACAGGGAAGAGTAGGACCCTTTCTGTGCCAAATCTCCCACTTCAGATTAGCTGCCCTGAATCTCCTTTGCCTCCTGGCAGTCTACTGTCTGTTTTTCTGGCTCATAAAGAGGAAAAGTGACCTTTTTTCCCGAAGGAAAATTGCTTCAAACATGGAAATTGTGGGAAGAGGCAGCAGACTAGACATGGCATGGCAAGGTCTGTGACCAAAATAGCCTAAATTGCACATACAAAGTGAACAAAAGTTGGGGAAAAAAAAGGATATGGATGATCTATAACAAACTTTTCATCTAGGAGATATAGTATTGTTTTTACCATTTCCACTTATTACTGAGAAAAATCTGTTGCACTGCAAGGCATCTACATTTACAAATTTGCACAGATGTTTAGTGCAGTGCTCTGCAGTAGCACACTGTTGCCTGGCTCACCAGAAGTACACGGGTGGAGGATTTGGCAGAACTTACGTGATTGTTTTCACTTGAACTGATCAATAGCACGAAAAAAAAAAATTTTAGGAATTATACTGTCCACACTGCAAGAATCTCTCATCATGTAAAATTTGAGTGCGCAGGTAGCTGTTCATGAAAATAAAATTAATTTTATGATCAGACAACCTATTCACACACAAACATGGCAAAATCTTTTATTTGTGTGATTTTTGTTTTATTTTGTTCTGTTTAAATGAACCAACTCTCTCCCCTTCCTCCAAATCAGCAAGGATCATCTATCTATCTATTCCAGAGAGGAAAGATTTAAAGTAGCCTAGAATAAAGCTAATAGCTGAAGAGGCCACTTTCAGACTGTGAGATGCAAAAGCATGCAGCAAGGCAGATCTATAGATCACTGGCTTACAAAGCCACGGAGGACTCCACTGTAAGTGGATGCGAAAGAGATGATGTTTGCAGTGCTGCAGATGTTTAATCCATTCAACGAGCAAATAACAGTAAAATCAGTCTACTGGATGTGATGAGTCTGCAGGGATACATACACGTGTGCAAGAAACACCCTTCTTTTATTATGATCAGAGAAAAGGAATCCTGAAACTCCCTCTTTTTCTGACTTGGGGTCACAGTCTGGAAGAGATTGAAAACTGCTGTGTTAGAGACCCTCAGTCTCTGGCACTAATCAATCCATCATCTTTCCTGAATGGTAGAAGAGGTGATAACCCATCTATACTGCCCATAGATCACTGATAGTAGTCTAGCCAGGCATCTGAGTAATATTCAAAATGAGACAAAATAATTAGCTCCAGCTGTAGATTTTGAATGTACATCTAACTAAAGCATCTCTCTCTTTAAAAAATGTCCTGCTTCTGTCAACATTGTAAAGGCTCTGCTCGACAGGCCTGGTCTCCTTGGTATGTCTGACAGCCCTGGTACTGCCAGCCACTCTGCAATCATTCCCATTTATTAGCTGGAGACTGACAAGTCCATTGAATTCCACTCAGCAATAAAGCATGTAAGGAGTGACACTGTCTTCTGCTTCTGGGATTACTCACTTGTTTTGTTTTTGAGCAGTGCTTAAGTGCTTTGCTGGAGCAAACCAAGCCACTCAGCACCATCCAGGATCTGGCACTGTAACCCTGGAGACTGCAGTCATACATCCAGTGCTCTACACAGAGTGGCATTTAGGGTAGGAAAAGGTGATGAATATTCATGGAAGATGTAGGTAAATCACAGAAAGTTTAAAGGAATATGATCAGAAGGAGAGTTACACTGGTGTAAACAAAAAGCAAACAAATAAAACCTTCAAATCAGATGTTTTAAGAGATCTTGCTCAACACAGAATACACTGAAGGGAAATAGTCCTGGTTTTACAAGGTACAGGACGTGCTGGAACAGCCTAACACACTGCGATGACAAATTTAGGCTAAACATCAGAAGCCAACTATAAAATCAGTTGGGCAGAAGTGCAGACTCTCAAAAGAAGCAGATGACACCACAAGATCTGCAGCTATGTAAGTATCAGTAAGGTAACACAGGACATGAACCATGGCATGGTCCCACGAATGTAAGGGACCCTTTTCTGGATCACCCAGGTTGATGTTACATTTTTCCCCATCCATTGATAGATAAAGCTTACTTCCGTTGAAGCCAGTGGGAATTTTGCCACTGACTTCCAAGGGAGCAGCAGCCCTGTGATTTGGCTGTGTACAATTTCAATTAAAAAGTCTATGAATCACATCATTCTGCCCTTGGCAACTGAAAGATGAAGACAGTGGGACAGGAAAAGAGCAGCTCAAGGAAATGGAAATATTTTTTCTATTTTTTTTTAAAGGAAGATACTCAGTATAACTTATTCCTTCTTTCTTCTTGTTCTGTTACTAACAAGTGTCCAGTCTGATTAAAATGGATTGCTATCATCTTGTTTACTTTTCACTAACTACAGGTTTGATCCTGTGATATTTATTCACCATGGATAAAACTCATTCCTATACAGAAAATTTGTCTTGTTCAGGGTCATTCAAGTCCTCACTTAGCCCAGTTTTGGCAGTTAATTTGGACTTTGGCTAATGACACACCCTTGTGAACAGGGCATGGGAAAGTCTCTCAGAAGTACTTCTGTGAGCTTCAGTGATGCTGGTGGAGCTGACTAATTGTTCAGATTGGAAACAGACCTCTGCCCTTACACTGCCTCTGTGTCGTGAGCACCCAGCTGGTTTGAAACATGCCATGGTGTATGCACGCCTGCATTATACACTGTGTGTGTTGAAGTGTACTCTACAAAAAAAATCCATCCTGAAAAATCGACTGCAGTTACACAAAGAACATTCATATGCAATATTTTCTGAAAGAATGTAGGAAGGACACAGGATAGTGCCAGTGGATAAAGACTGAGGTTCAGACGGCCTTGGCTCAGCTTCAGGCTTCCTAAATGCCCAAGTACAAGTCATTAGAAAGGTGCCAGTGTAGGTTAGTAGACAGATGACCCTGCTGATTCCTTTAACACTACATTCAAAACTGGAAAAAAAAAAAAAAAAAAAAAACCAAAAACCAAACCCAAAGCCAAAAACCAGAAGGGCAGAGGAAGGGAGTACTGGCTGAGCATAAATGAGCATGGATGAGGGTGTGCCTGTCTGACCAG
>NW_010115185.1:0-36428 GCF_000699245.1 Pterocles gutturalis | reverse complement strand
CATTCCTGCGGGCTCAAGGATGCCGCTCCACAGGGCAGGCCGCCCTGCATCCCCACCAGATCTGTCTGGCTCACCTCCACCACGTTGTGTGGTACTGGCTCAGGCCAGCACCAGCATCTCAGATGCTCAAGGCACTTAGGTGTTTGTCTTACACTGATTTCAGTGAGATTTAGGTACATAAAGCAGGAAGCATTTTGGAGGATCAGGACCTCAATTCTCTCTCTCTATAAAACAGAGATATTTGACTTTTCCCGTGCTTCATACTGTCTGTTTAGATCTGAAGGAACTTTAGAGTACTTTCTTGCTTTGTGCATTTGCAATGTTTAGCACAGCAAGGCTGTAGCTCTTGCCTTATGCTCTGTAAACATAAAACAAACATGACCAACAAATGACTCCAAATGTAGCTAGGGTTATTGCCAATTGAGTTGACTCAAAAGTACTGCAAAGATCTTTTCAAAAGTGTTTTCTAGAGATAAAACACTACTATCTGCCTCTTTATCCCACTAGCATCTATATTCCATAGCGCTGTGACCTTATCATTACATAGTAAATTAAGAGGTATTAAGATAACTCTCCCTCTTGTAAGAAAAGCAACAGAGCCGCAGCAAATCTTAACCTGAGTGAAACCCACTGATCCAAAGCTGAACCAAGAGAATTTGAGATAAAACAGTGAGTGCAGCAATAGCCAACAACCTATTCTGACAGAGAAATACTTGACTTTCTTTTATGAAAACATCAAGTCATGAGGGAGAGATTAAAAATCTTCTACTCTGTAAATCCTTTTATCCACAAGGTCTTCTTCATGTTTGTGCCATGTGTCCCCTGGTAGCCTTCCTATTTAATACCCATAATCAACGTGCTCTTTCCGTAACACCCATCATCCTTTGATACTGCACAGAGCAGAGTTCAGAAGTGTTGCAAGCCAAGATGTTTTTAAGTGATTTTACAGTGAAGCAGAATTTCCTCTGCCCACCTGCAAAAGCTGAAACATTTCTGTGATTATGGTTAATTTTAAAAATTTCTATTCATGTAGAGTTTTTTATTTTAAAAAGCAGTGCATTAAGGAGATTCATATATATGTGTCTGCTACTAAAATCTTCAACAGGTCTCACAATGTGCCACTTGGAAAAACAAATTTGATTTCATTTGAAACAATCTGCTTTCTACATGCAATTGTTTTAGCTGCAAATTGTTTTGTTACTCTATAAACAAACAGAATATAGGAAGGGAAAATATAAATTACACATGCAGAATTTTTCCTCTAATAACATCACCACACACACCTGTTTTTATTGTAGAATGAAGTAGCAATCCATTAATTTTCATTAGCAACATCACACTCTTAACAGCTATTAAAATCGCTTCTTGAGGATCAAATTAGAGTGATTAAATACAAAAAAAAAAAAAAAAAGATAAACCTTTCTCATACAAAGACATTTCGTTAACTTCCTCAGTCTAGACATGGAGTAGCAAGACAGTGGCAAATGTTTTCATATCCCATTGCCTACTCCCTGAGCCACGCTGTCCCTTGTTAACAGAAAAGAAACTCATATTAATCAAAAGAATATATGTCAGAGAATATTCCATTTAGAGCAAAAGGAGAAATTATTAGCAATGTCATAAAATCACAGTTGGTAACTTAAATACCTGCAAGGATTGCAGACAAAGAAGCAATGCTCAAAACTCTAAATTAAACACAAATAAAAGGCCTTGTGAAAAATTAAGAGAAGTGCCCTTACATTTAAAAAATAATGTATGGAATAGGATGTTGAAGAAATTAGCAAAAGCAGCAACCTCGGAAGAAAAATTATTACAGGGTACATAAACACCAGTTAGAGGAATATCATGGCCTTCTTCCATCTTGGAAGGCTGTTATGTTACTAAAAGGCAGCAGTAAAAGATCAGAGCATTGTTAATCAGCATGAAAGGAGAAGATCAGCCAAGAACAGCAAAAAATAAATATATTTTTAATGGCTATTAAAAATCACAGGTCTTCTGGCCAAGCAGGGAGTTTGGGATGTCTGGTTACCTCACTCTAGCAGGAGACACAGTAATTGAATTTACCCTTTGGTGCTTACACAGAGGAGGCCAGTTTTAGCAGCACCTGAGGTACATAGAAGAAGACAGCCCTGGAAAGCCCGGACAGCTGCTTTGTCTGCCCTCTTGGTGTTGGCTTTGGGAGGCAACGGCTTTGTCTGTTTGTACAGGCAGCCGAATAACCCTGAGATGGCACTGAACCACCATTTGTAACAATATCTTAAGTCCACAAAGCGTAAATTCTACCTAAATTTAATATAGTAGGTAGTATTCTTACAATATATAGAATTTCCTACATAATTCCTATGCAGCAAATACCATGCCTACATGTTTCCAGCTGGGGCTGTACCTTTCAAAGCACTTAGACAATAGAAAACAGTGGAAATTTTAACTGCTGGGACAACTATCTGTAGAGTTTGGTCAATGAGCAACATGAAAAGCAGCACATCAGTGTTTCAGCAACTGTTAGCCTTGCAGATCAATGATGTACTCACTAGAGGAGCAGGACATGGAGTCACCATGTTAAATAAAATATTATCTTAATCCTGCCCTCCTGGAGGAGAATCTCGCTGATGGAGTTTTGATATCCCCTGTGGTCTTTCAGGAGCTGCCAGACATCTCTCCAGTGAAGCTTCAGGCTAGATTTATACCCAAACACCATTTTGCTAAACGTTTTTGGCAGGAGGGGATGCAAAATAAGATCAGACTGCTATCTCAAAGGTTTTGGGTATACCTCACATACTAAAGAGGATTGTTCTGCATGTTGTGACTTTGCTCACTCACTGTCTAATGCAGAACTGGTTCCATCTTTCACAGGAGTTTCTGAAGTGCAACAGGGTTAAAAGGCTTATTTCATATCAATATTCAGTAAAAATAATGAAGTACCTTACCCAGCTATTGCTTCTATGGGACTTACTGCTGTATGTATGACACTGTGACTGAGGCATTGCACAGAGCTGATGACACCCTACTCCAGGGAAACTGAAGACGGAAAAATAAAAAGCATCTAAAACATGATACTTCTGGTGAATCAGATGCCAACAAACTGTCTCATGCGTAGATCATTTAATATGCAGTTTCAAAGCAGATGTATTTTTCCTAATGCTATTTACAGATCTCTCAAACTGCAAATACAATTCCTTTTGTTGCTCAGACTTCTTCCCAGCTGAAATATAACACTGATACAAGTCTGGGTGTTATTTTAGGATGTCTCTAATATTTTTATTTTTATCTTGCACTGCTTGTTAAAGTTTCTTTGGCACCCATTTAAACATCTGTGGAAAATACAAGTGGACTTACATTTCAATAAGAAACTTTAATTGATTGTTTTTTCTCCTGAATTAAATATCTCCTCCTATTTTAATGTTTTCATGGGAGGAAATCCAGTTTTCTTCTGTAATTCCGTATTTTTGTTTGGTTCTTTCTGATACCTTTAAATTGCCTCTTATTCTTTTTACTGGTTGGGAGAAAGGAAGAAGGATCCCTTCACTGTTTTGGCCATTCATTCTTAACAGAATCTCAAAATTATATACTGTTCTCACGTAATATATTGTGATATTTTTTACTCAGGTAGCAATTACTGAGACAGCTTTGGATTTTTAAAACTCTTGTCTGTTGTTCAAGCATAAAATTCAGAGGCAGTGGTTGCACTGATCTGTGTGAAATGCAGCATATTCTCACCAAAGGCAGTTCAAGAAAGCAGCATTTAAGATCCATGGTACATTTTAGCTGCGGTTCAGAATCTGGATCTGAAACTGAACCAAAGCCAATAATAATGCTCCATTTATTTCCATGGCTTTATTTCTCATTGAGATTAAAAATAAAAAGAAAGAAAACACAGAAGTGCTTTAAATCTCAAAAACCAAATATAGTCAGAACTGTAGAGTTAAATCCCACAGGTCTGCATTCAGGAACTAGAGCTTTAATTTTCAAATGCTTGGGGTTTACATTTGATGGTGCGTATAAGATGGTCCAATCTAGAACTTTACTGGAATATCTTATCTTCTTTTTTACCTTAAATTAATATAAACTGTGGGTGAGATGTTCTTGCTAAAACAAACAGTGTGGTTGCAAAATGTTAAAATCAGAATAAAGTCTTTTCAGGAGCATTTTGGCCGTTTCTGTTAGATGTCATGTAGGCTACAAGGATCTGCTACCTGTAATATTGCTTTAATTTGTAGCACCAGCAACGGGCTACTCTTTGACAGTTCTAATTTCCTTTCAGTTTCTATGAATTCTCAAAGCTACAAAAATTTATAGCATGAAATTAGAAATCTTTTGGAAGTGGACTTTACTACCTGTTGTCCAGGACTTCATGAAGTCCAGAGTTTTAATAGCATCTCAGGACCTGCGCTTTCACTCCTGATTCCAACCAGAACAGCAAAGAAATTTTAGAAGTGCTTCAGCATCATGCTGCTCTATTCAGCATCAATTCTGCAAATAACCTATATTTTGCAGACAGAAGCACAAGGGAGTCAGTTATGCCAGATCAGTTCATGTCTATGGTTTGTATCACCTGACTCCAGTGCTTAATAAAAGCATGTATCCTAGGTCTACTGTTAAAGGTGGCTTAATGCAAAAATCTTACAACTTTCTGCCTGCTTGGGCACCTGTCATCCTTCCTCTGCGGGATGAAGGCAAAGACTGCACATCTTCCTGCTTGCTATGGTCACCTGCAACTTTGAAAAGCATATGTAGGACAGAATCTATTTGAATAGAGAGAAGTTTAGGTATCCCAATAATATAAGGATGTAAAAAAATAAAAAAAAAAAAATGGCCCAGGGGAAGGGATGAGAGAAAAAGAAAAAAGATATTTTTCTTAGTCTTTTTCTTTGGTGTTTTTCTTTTTCTTTTTTTTCTTTTTTCTTTTTTTTTTTTTTTTCCCTGTGAAAGGCTATAAAGGAGCTAACTGCACACAGAGAAGCAAAGACAACCAAACTACACCTGCAGACTCAAAAAAGAAAATAAACTTCTGGGGACTCCTATTCAAGACAGGAGTAAATGGGGAGCTGCCATTTGAGGTTTCTTTATTTACTGTGATCTGAAAACAGAGAGGAGATTTCAAGGTTTTCATTTCATAAGCATAGGATAGAAAATTTTAAAAGATGGTAATGGGAAAATAAGCCTTTACCTTCTTACTGATCTGCTGCTTAAAAACTTTCACCCAATTTATTCTGATTGTTTGACTCTAATAAATTAAAGACCACATCTACGACACCTAGTAAATTAATGCAACAAAGCTAACCAAATTAAGTTCATTTACATGAGTCCAGATCTGAATCCTCTGTTACCTTTGGGCATGTCTTCTGCTGTAAGTGATTTCCCCAAACTGTTTAATCACTTTGGAGTGTTGCAATATTTTTGCACTCTATTAATGAGATTAGCTTTATCAGATTTAGATAAAGTTTCAAAATAGAATGTCATTTTAAATGACTAAAGCAATAAAATTGAGGAGGTTTAAAAAAAAATCCTAACAAGTTTGCCAGTATTGTAAAGTGAAAAAGAAGCAGTCAGAACTGGCAAAAAAATCCAACATGGATGAGGCAGGTTATGACTGGGAAATATGGAAAATTATTTGTCCAACTGCATAATGACTTAATAAAAATATGTACTTTACACAGTGCAGGCTACTATATCACCATTTATACTTGTAAAAACAGTCTCCTTTTATCTCTTCAGGCTGTGGAACATCTGGTAAGCAGCTTCCACTCTGCATTCTTTGTTGCCCACTAAAACTTTAAGGTTTGAGGAAAACCCATTACCCAACTTGCCCCTAAAAAGTAAATATTTTAAGAGATCCACCAAAATGTCTGAAGATAATTCACTTATTTATGGACATGCTATTAACTTTATAGTTCAAGCCAGTTCTGCCTCAAATGTTCTGCATCTGATGGTGGGAAACCTGTTTTTCATGGCAGATGGATGGGAGGAAGGCTAGCCCATCTCAGAAGGAACGCTTTTAACAACTTTTGAGAACTGAGCTGTACAATGCAACTCAATCAAATGTAGTAAGCAGATCTGAAGACTGGGATTGTCGAAAATATTTCCACCATGACTTTCTTTGGAGGGGTTTTCTCACAAGTATCTTCTTCCTAGCTCTTTTTTTTTCTCTCTCTCATTGAAAAACTCAACACCCAAACTAAAACTTTTCTTCTCTGACCTGCCACATCACTAACCCTCAGGATGGTCATGCTCTTCCCCATTTCTCTCAGCTGGTGCTTCCTTCAGCTCCTTTCTGCTCATACCTATGAGTGACACCAGGAGAGATATGGGGCAACCATGGAGATGAGCTCCAGGTCAGATTCAGAGGATTTCTTTTGAAGCTTAGTCTGGTCCTGTTAAAAAGTGGAGGGCACAGGAGCAGAAAAATATTATCCAGCCTATTCTAAGTCAAATCTAAAGATTTAGTGCAGCTACATAACCTCACAGTATTTTTATATTCCCTTTGCTCCAGAACAGCAAGTTTTGAAACACCCATGGTTTGACATTTGCCCGACTTACTCTCAGCTCACAAAGAGTAGGTAGATGCCATGAGATAGCAGGAGAAAGAGACAGCTCTGCAGCAGTTTTGCCCCACAGGCATGCTGCCCCGCTGTCACTTGGTCTCAGTCCTCACTGTGCTCCGCAGGATCTGAGCCCAGTGACCTGTGAGGGGCTTGAGCAGCGCAACACTCAGACCTGCCTGTGCCCAGTACTTCCAGAGGAGCCATATCAAGGCCCACGTAAGGGATCTCAGTGGCTTTGGGCTCTTCCCCCTCCATAAACTTCAAGGGCTGAGCCTGGCTTCACACCAGACCAAATTTCTAGTGATAGCCTGACAAAAACCTATACAGGGGCAGTTGTTCTGACAGGAAAATGTCTGAGATGTTAACCATATGGTTTTGTGTTAGGAGCTTGGGCAGGATAGGCTGAGTAATGGCATGGTCCTATGGATGAAAGGCATTGGAGTTACATCATTTCTAGAAATTGCAAAAGGACACTGAAGCATGAATCTGAAAAGGTTTGCTTCAAGTTAGCATTGAAAACATATAGACAGGTCCTAAACTGAGCTCTTATGGCTTGTACATTTTGTTATACTGGCACTTCCCACCCCTGGCTTTGTTTAATCTTACCCAGATGTGCAGTACTACAGAGACCTAGACATAAGGCATGCACATTTACTGCTCCATCCCAGCCCTGCAAACTGTCCAACAGGTGGGATCACTGAAGAGTGATATATCAGGGTAGTACCATATGAAGACCAGGAGGGAAATTCTCTGGGTTAACAGGAAAGTATGAGGCAAGGGAAGGAAGTTCTACTTGTTTTAACAACTAAGTGCTAGGATTCTCCAGAGAGAGCCCATGATGCCAAAGGGAAGGTACAACCCCCTCCCATAAGGTCCCTCCATTCCCCTACCCCCATGTCGACTGCCTCCTCCTTCCTGACTTTGAAGAAGAGAAAGGAAGAAGATCCCTCTCTTGTTCTCCTCGTGAAACAAAACTCTCCCTCTTCCTCCTGCCATGTGCTGTGGATGAAAAGAGAGGATGAACCCACAACATCCCCTCCCTTGGGGCTCCTGGGCAGGGTAAGGAAGCACTGCTGGCATGGGTTTCATTGTTTAACTTTAGGCATACAGGATTGCATTATTGTCCTTAGTTTTTAGCCTGTTTCTTTTTAAGAGAACATACTGGATAAAAGACATTGCTTAGGGCAAAAAAAGACACTGGGCTTTGAGTTTCATTCAATTTATTAGTCCAAGCTGACTTGTGGTATAATTGTAATTGTGCCAGCTATCTGGTTAAATGTCCAGCTTGCTCTGATTCTGTGACTGGTTCTCCTCAGAGTAGCTTGTAGCCATACAGAAGAAAGGGTATGAGCCTTAGCACTTGGAGCAGACATAGAAAACCATTACTGTTAAGTTCACAGGTTTCGGTATTTAAAGTGTGGGGTGTTTTTAATATGCCTATGCTGGTCTTAAAATGTTCTCCTTTGCCATTATTCCTTCTAAATGACCTATTGTAATCCAAACACAAAAAAAAACCCAGAAAAAAACAGCAGAGGATGGCAGAACAGCAGAACATTAACAGAGAAGTAAAAATTTACCTGTAAGAAACAAAACATCATAAGATGGGATCCAGCTAAATGAACAAAGTGAAGCATTAGCTTAAGTTTAGCCTGCAACAGTCCCACAGTCCTAGAAAAATGACTCTTAGTCTGTTAGCATAGCCACTGGGAAAGCAGCAGGTCCTGGGCAGGGGAAGCTGGGACGCGCTGCCTCCTTCAGGAGCCAGGGTGGAGCTGGATTCTCAGCAGCACTGATCTCCCTTCCCAAATCTCCAGGAGACCTCTCTGTAAATGCTGATGATGATTTTCAGGCATCTCTTTATTTGCAGACCCCCTCAAAATGTTTCACTGGAGACACAGACTACGTTACTGCCTTAAATTCTATTGCCACAAGGCTTGTTTCTCTTAGTTACTATTCACTGTCCTTTTCAAAGCAGTCCACAGACAGTCTAGGGGTGGACAGTCACTGCCCTTGGACCCATGTGTGTGCGAGCAAGGGAAGGCAGAAACAATGCCAAAGCTAAGAAAGCATACATCCATCCCAAGCAAAAACTGACAGATGAAGTCACTAAGCCACTGTCCATCATATTTGAGAAGTCATGGCAGTCTGGGGAAGTTCCCACTGACTGGAAAAGGGGAAACAGAACCCTCATTTTTAAAATGGGAAATAAAGCCAGGCAGTCTCACCTCTGTGCTTGGCAAGATCATGGAGCAGATCCTCCTGGGAACTATGCTAAGGTACATGGAAAATAAAGAAGTGATTGGTGACAGCCAGAATTGCTGCACTAAGGGCAAATTGTGCCTGAAGAATTTGGTGGCCTTCTACAATGCGGTTACAGCATTGGTGGATAAGGGAGGAGCAACTGGCGTCATCTACCTGGACTTGTGCAAATCATTTGACACTGTCCCGCATAACATCCTTGTCTCTAAATTGGAGAGACATGGATTGGATAGAAGGACCAGCGAGTGGATAAGGAACTGACTGGATGGTCTCACTCAAAGAGTTGTGGTCAATGGCTCAATGTCCAAGTGGAGACTGGTGATGAGTGGTGTTCCTCAGGGGTCAGTACTGGGACCGGTGCTATTTAACATCTTTGTCAGAGGCATGGACAGTTGGATTGAGTGCACCCTCAGTAAATATGCTGACAACACAGAGCTGTGTGGTGCAGTTGACATGCTGGAGGGAAGGGATGCCATCCAGAGGGACCTTGACAGGCTTGAGAGGTGGGCTTATGACAACCTCATGAAATTCAACAAGCCCAGTGCAAGGTCCTGCATGTGGGTCAAGGCAATCCCAAGCACAGATACAGTCTGGGAGGAGAGTGGATTGAGAGCAGCCCTGAGAAGAAGGACTTGGGGGTGCTGGTTAATGAGAAGCTGAACACGACCCAGCAGTGTGTGCCTGCAGCTCAGAAAACCAACCGTGTCCTGGGCTGCATCAAAATAAATGTGACCAGAAGGTCAAGGGAGGTGATTCTCCCCCTCTACTCTGCTCTCATGAGACCCCACCTGGAGTACTGTCTCCAGCTCTGGGGCCTGAAACAGAAGAAAGACATAGACCTGTTGGAGTTCAGAAGAGGGCCACGAAGATGGTCAAGGGGCTGGAGCACCTCTCATACGAGGGCAGGATGAGAGAGTTGGGGTTGTTCAGCCTGGAGAAGAGAAGACTCTGGGGACACCTTATAGCAACCTTCCGGTACTTAAAGGGGCTCTACAGGAGGGGTGGGGATACACTCTTTATGAGGGAGTGTAGTGATAGGACAAAGAGGAATTGTTTTAAGCTGAAAGAGGGTAGATGTAGATTAGATATTAGGAAGAAATTGTTTTACTGTGAGGGTGGTGAGACACTGGAACAGGTTGCCCAGGGAAGCTGTGGATGCCCCATCCCTGGAGGTGTTCAAGGCCAGGCTGGATGAGGCTTTGAGCAACCTGGTCTAGTGGGAGGTGTCGCTGCCCATGGCAGGGGGGTTGGAACTGGATGATCTTCAAGGTCCCTTCCAACCCAAACCATTCTGTGATTCTTTGAAATACAGGATGGGCAAAGGTTCACAGAAAGTCCTTTGAGAATCTGCTTATGTCCAGCCCGGGAAGATGTTTAGGACTGTCCTAGGAGATGCATCAGCTGCCTTTATGCCAGGAAACACTCTGTTAGGAAGATCAACAAGATAGTAGAGTCTATCAGAAATGCCAGAAGTTGCATACAGGGAGCTCTGTTTCTTCTGGCACCAGACTTACCTGAGATCAGAGGCTGAAAAAAATTGTTTAGGAAATAAACTTTCTCTATTCTGCCAACAGGAACATGGTCAATTCTTCTCTACTTCAGCTCCTCCTTAAACAGAAGAAATTTCTTAACCTGCACATACATGGGATAACAAACTACCCAGAAAATGCAAGTGAGAAAGAATACATTGCTCTTGAGTTCTATAAAAGTTAATTCACAATTTTCAAAGAAAGCAGCAGCAGCCCTCTTCAAAGCAGAAGTATCTTGCCAAGTGCCCACAAGGATGGTCTGATGAGGTGAGAGAGGGCTCTGTGATTTCAGGATCAGGCCCTTTGGGAATGAATAAAATAGAAGGTTGTGTTATGCTGATAATATTATTCTGTACATTTCAGTCTCCATAATGCTCTGGACACAAAGCATTTAATTTAATTAGGGATAGAACAAGAAGGCCATGTTATGGTTTTGGTTTTGAAGAAATACATTAGTCAGGTTGTGATTTGCACAACCCAGATCAGGGATGTTCTAAATCCAGGTTCAATTTTTAGCCAAACCACCAAAGTCCAGAGGGGATAGAGGGCCCAGATAAAAGGTTTTGAGTTCTGTCTCATGCCTATAATGGCCAAACTGGAGTGGTTTGGGTTTGGGTTTGAATTTTGCAAAACCTCATCTTTCAGATTTTGGTTTTGCAAAAACAAAAACAACTTGGGCTTGGTTTGGATGTCATTCCATTTTATCTGAATCATTAAATTTGGGGGGAGGGGATGGGGTTGGTTAAAGGCTCCATTTATGCCCCATCTCCAGTTTCAACAGCATTGTTTTGATTTTTCAGGAAACAAAGAAAAACAGCTAAAAAAACCCCAGATTATGAAGTCAGTCTAGGACTCAGTTTTTAGGGATGCTAAGCAATTCTGCAAGGTATAGAGCTAAAACAGCTGCTAGTAATTTTACAAGATTTGAGGGCACATGGCATTTTGTAGAGGACTAAGCCACTGGCACTTTACAGGTCAAGCCCTTGACTGGCAGAGCTGTAAGTATGCCTCTGAAGCTGTAATAGCCAAGGATCTGCTTCACTGAACCAATTTTCACTGTTGTAATCAAGCACATAAGTCCCATTCATGGAGTTAGTCACCTTGGGTAGAAGTAATTGGAACCCTGAAAGGTTAGAGATTTAGGAATTCAGAGGACATTTGAACTGAGAATCCATATTCTCTGAGCTGAAAGGTTAACACTGTCCCGTACATATATAAGGCAAATTGCTGACATGTTTAGAAACCAATCCTAGCTGTGTCATCTACAACAGTTTTCCCTCCCCTTTTTTGATCACTCTATTTGCAGAAAAGGAAAAAATAAGATATATAAAAATGTATATTTATATGAATGTAGACATTGTCAATGTTATTAAGAATCAAACCCAAGGCATTAAATTTAGGTACTCTTTTCATTTGGAATAGAACAAGTGTCAATACAAGACTCATTGAAGATACCTTCTTTGCTCAAATCAACTTTGGATCACTTCTGTAGTCAACAATTACGTGTCTGTAGAGTGCTATCAGATAAATGAGTGGGAAGATATGAATGAAAGGTAAAATATTTCTGTTATCTTCTTTCTAGCATTTGATCACTAGATCCCTCTTCCTATATTGCTACATCCAAACACTTCTTTCACACTCAAGCCCTGCATCTTCATTTTCCCCAAATGACTGCTTCTTTTCCAGATTCCAAGACTTGGTCATTAATGCACAGACTATGTGGTAGACCCCGGCCAGTGGAGACACCTACTCTCCACAGTTTCCTGTCCAGCCTCCTCAATACATCCAGGTTTCCAAAATGCTAGGGTACGTAAAGGAGCACTGTGGAAGACAGAACAGATTGGAGACATCTGTGCTCATTGTCTTATTATTTGTTCTTGGTCACTATTAATGACTATGTAATACATTCATCAATCTTATTGTAAGTTGTCTTATCCATTTTCCTATTTCTCTGGGTCGCTGTTGCTCATATGTTCTTTTCTTCTTTGTCTGTTTGGTCTTTCCTCTCTTTCATTTTTTTTCTTTTTCACTGTCTCAACTAACTTCAGACTGTGCCCTTTTCCCTCCATCTCTTACCACAGCTTCCCCATACCCTTTCTGTGTCTTCCCATCCATACACCTATATACTGAATATCGAGCATCCATCTCACCCCTTCACATGGATTCATGACCATTACTGTGTTGTACAATAATGACAGAAGTTACTCTAAGGAGTTGTGTGCCCCCCACAGACAAACCAAGGGTTGTGACTCCCAAGCTTTCTGCATTGCTTCACACACTGCCTTCATCCATACAATCCTCAGCTGTGTCCTGGAAAAGGTTTTCACTTAAAACTGTTCTGAGTGTAGTTTTCAAAGACTGGAAAGCAGCAGCATGATTTCACATTTTGTACACACATCTAGAAATGTGTCTGAAACAGAAACATAACCTTATGTCTTTCCTGAATGCAAAATAGCATTTCCTAAATACCTTGGCTTTGCTACAAATATACTCCTACCAGATGTGTACCTAGCCGCTTATTAGGCACTCTATGTACTTTAGCCTGAGACCCTACAGTTCCTGTTGATGCTGCCTTCAAATACACAGGGAGCCTCACAGTGGCTTTCTGAAAGAGGCATTGCCTGTTGGTAAATCCTTCATTGTTATCTGCCGTGGAATGAGGTCCGAAGGGGAAGCAGATTAACTCGAAAGAGCTGCTCTGGCTGTCCTGTGGTCAGCTTCTGCTCCAGCAACTATTCTCTTATCAGGAAAAATAAATTAACTGTTTTCCTGGTGGTATGTGGTTGGCTGTTGTCTTCAGGCCCTAGACCTTATTCCTTTCCTGCCAAAAGGAGGTTAAGAGCTAATTTTAACTAGGGATGAGGAAGGATCAAAAGTATCAGACACTTTCCAAAAGTAATTCTCAAAGAGAGGATTTACTAGATAAACAAAAAACAACATTGGGCTGCAATAACACTAAACTCATCTCCCACTTAACATTGTGAGAACTGAAGAAAGTCTCATGAGATACTGCATGAAACCTTTCAGTCATGGGCATGCTGAGGATATAATAATGGGCTGTCTCACTGAACAAGAAGGGGATGCTGATGAATGCCAGGTGATGCATGCTAGTGGGAATGGGGAAGTGGGAGATCACATGGAGGCAATCAGCATTTTAAAACAGAAGACTGAGATATCTACTGGGGGGAAAATTCTCCTTTATAATTCGTAAAACAGACCTGATGTTTACATATTCTGGCATAACTAATTTACACAGAATGAAGACTAACCTGGATTTTTCCAATTCCCTACCTCAACCTCATCCAGAATTCCAGTGTCACTCTAGACTCATTATTGAGTGTACCCAGGAAAACCAAAAGGGTGGATAAACAGAAAGAGGTTCTTTTTGCAGACAGCAAAATCAAAAAACAGAAGTCAATGGGGATGCCGAAGATTGCCTGAGACCAGAAGTAAATCCCAGGTTTCAGGGCTCTCACTTCGTACCCTGAACACAATTTCACCTTTCCAGAACTCATGTTGAACAAATATGAGTGGGAAGATGATAGTGGCAGGAAGGGCATTGCATTTCCTCAGACCTATTGAAAAAACATTTTGCTCTCATTGTAGTAATGAGGGATTCATGAGAGATTTGTTGGGGAAAAAAAAATCCACCAGAGCTTTAAGATGGAGGGGTGTTAGTTTGGCATATTTTGTCACAAAGGGTTGTGGGAATTATTTTTTTTCTGCATTTAACTAAGAAAAAGAAATGTAAACAATTCTCTTTTATAACTTATTTGAGATTTTTAAGCACTGAGAACTCAAGAATTTCATTACTAACATTCCCATGGTAACTGTAACTTGTCCATACTGCACATGTATAAGGCACCATAAAAGCTAACGCTCCAGACAGTAATAGAAAATTTCTGAATACTTTTGTTCTGTAGCAGTTATTGCAGAAATTAAAATGCTGATTTCCATCATACGTGTTGTATCAAAATGTCAGCCAGAGGGCTGAAGTAACATTGGATAGATTTCACTTAACCATTAAGGCACTCTCTTAACTTCCTGGGAGAAGTTCTCCTAACCTCTGCATCATCCTTGAACCTTCTCCACCTTCACCCACCTTCACACTGTCCTTGGCTATGTCCACTACCATAAGCCATGAGATGAGAACAGCTGCAGATTTGTTGCATGCATGGGAAGGTGCACAAGGCTGGTGGCACACCTGCTGGGGTTCATCATTGACCTCATTTCACAGGAACACAAGAAAAGGATGAAACAGAGGTGGAATCAGTCATGTTGGTCAACTCTTTGGTCCCACCTGCAGATTTGAGGTGTTAGATCATTCTGCTACGTGAAAAGTGAAGCTTACACACAGGCTATGGGGTGAATTCCGCCTATTATGCAAAATCCAGCATTCAGGGCAGTTAATCACATTGGAAACAGAGCTTTGGTGTCTTTTTCACATGGCTTCAAGGTTATGCTTGGCTGTCAGACAAGAAGTCTTGCTCAGTGCATCTGCATTCAAAAAATGCTAATAAACCTTCTTGTACAGCGTATAATGAGCGAGTTGTTGTGATACTGTCTTTCACCTCTGCAATAGCAGCTGAGCTTGTGGAAGCCAAGCTGAGTCAGGAAAAAGTTGGCTTTGTCTTTGTGTTTGTCCAAGAAGCACCATCTGGCATCCATAGCTGGAGAACCACTGCAAAGCTTGTCTTGGTATCACTGTCTGCTATCTGGAGGAAAAACAACCATGTAGCATGTTCAGGTGACCAGCTTCCTTGAGTCGAGCAGGGGTACTTGAAGGAATGAAGAGTGTGAACAACATATAGGTCCCAGGTGGCCATGGAGGAAGTCCTGGTGCTGGAGCATACAACTAGCAGCAGTCAGGAAGGCTGCTTTTCCTGGACCCATGTTCCCACTTTTTTTGCTTGTCCTTTCTGAACCATCTGTGCTGCCTTTTGTTCTTCTGCTCCCTCCAGCACTGCTCCCAGGATGGGTTTTGCTGAGCATCTGGCTCTCTCCTCTCTTCCAAAAACAGTTCCCACCAGTTAAAATGGGCAGATGGTTGGCAATCGGGACTGCATGCAGAGCAAACCAAAGAGGTCTCTCCTATTTCCAGTACACGTCCTCATTCTGGCCTGCCTCTGGGGAAGGGAGCTGTGGACAGGGAGGAGATTGCTGCATAGGCTGAGCAGGTTGTGGGGACAAGGGAGCTCGTAGTTTGAAGGGAAGCTGAGGATGTTGGCCAGGGAGCAAGTGGAAAGATGAAAATATGGGAGACTCCTGCTTCAACTGCGTTTTTGGCAGTTCTGGGACTGTCATTGGCTCAGAGCACAGTACATGACTGGCACAAATAGCTATTTGGAGGAACAAGGGAAAGGAAACACTGTATATTTCACATACAGTTTGACCCACCATAATCAAATTTGTTAATAATAACCAGCAAATAGCTGAGCGGTAATGAAATGATACAGAACATGTTCTGTGGAAATTTCTAGACAGCACCAAAACTCTCATGCTGAGTTCTGTGAAACACCACCCTTTTAAGGAGGAAAGAAGCCATTTGAAAAACAGCCTTCCCAACCTCCCATCAGTCAGATGCAGCAGATGGATTCAGTTATGGCAAAACCAATAGAACGAAGAAAGGAATTAAAAGTAATCAGGTAGCTGAGCACGAATACATTCAAGCAATAGAGTCAAGGCAGCAAAGGAGGACATACTGCCAGTGATGGGGAGCTGAGCAGGGAAAATGTCTGAGGGAGAGGAAGAGGAATTTGTGGGAGAGAAACAGCAAAACAGAGCTAGAGACAGACTCCCAGACGTGGAGTTTCCCCAAGCAGCTCTGTTAAATGGCACCACACAGGCACAGGATAGCTGCTCATACTGGGGAGCAAGCTTAGCTGGCCTCAGCCATGAAACATGGTTAGGCAGATTCCCTTAGCAAACTCTGCCTTGCATGGTGCTGGGAAGGCACAAGACCTTGGGTCTGAAGGTACACGTACACAAAGAGACCTAACAGGAGTACAGAGAAAAGTTTGAGAAAGACAAGTCCACTGAAGCTAAATAAAGAATGTAAGCAGTGAGGAGGGAAAGACAAGTACCATGCTAGTCTGTTATTTGAATCAGCTAAAATAAAGTCAAGCTCCATGAACTGGCACTCAGTGATTCTTTTATATATATATATTTATGGTACTCCATGACCCACATGATGGAGAAGGTCGGAACAAATTGTCATTGTCTGCTGGCCTTACACTTTATGAATTTCTGAATTTATGAATATATATTTGAAAGTACAGCCCTCTTTCATGCCCAGCAAGGTAAGCTGTGGCTCCAGCAGCACTTCAATGGTGAGCCAAGTGGGAGCCACACAAGGAGAGTAAAGTCACAAACAACCAGGCAGTGGGGCTTTTACAGTCACTTTTTATGCTACTATTTAGGAAAAATCTTAAAGATTTCCCAGTATTTTTTCTGTATGTGAAAAAAATAGCTGCAAGATCCAGGTTTCAGCATGGAGATGAGTACCCAGGCCTGCCTGGGAAGGTTCTGCTCTGCAGCTGGCTGTTCCGCACTGCTTATCTCACAGCCACCACGCAGTTTTGTCAGCACAGTGCTGCTTCCCGACTAGCACACACCATGAATCTTATCTGCTGTCAGTGCATCATGCAGGGAGGATTTTGTTTATATACACACATGCACATGTGACACAGAGCTCCCTGGAGCTGTGTGCATTTATAACCTGTGCTTTGACCTTTTCCCTCTGCTGGCTTTGATCAGACTGTGAGATTTTTGTTGAGGACTTGCTATATATGCAAAGTAGATTTCAGGCAGCGTGATAAGGATAAAGCAGTCAGATGCTAGCTGAACAAACAAACAAACAAAACTCAAACCACTTCTAAAAATTGAATAGTGCTGTCACATGATTCTATTTTGGCTTCTGTTTGCAACATTTAATGATAACCACACTGGTGGCTGACCTTGAAGAGCCTGGCTGCAAATCCCCCTCTAACTTTGCTGTGTTCCTCCAGGTCATCCCCTAACCCTCTTTACTCTCCTTCATATTTTCCCACATGGATCACTGCATTTGCAATCATAATATTTAAAATCATAAACACTGAATTGTTTATCTGCCTGCCTCAGAAACGCTGCAGCCACTCCACCCGTGTGTATGTTCATCAGCTGTCCTTCCCATCCACTTGAGACACTTCTTTAAGCTGCGTGCTGGTTGTCCTCGGGGCTGGCTAGGGACACTATGCCCTGCCTGAGGGACAGGTGCCCTTTGCACAGCTCAGTCAGCACACACATAGGCAGAGCCCCAGAGATGCCTTGGTCCCAGGAAGGATTTTGACCAGGGCTGGTGCCTGCTCAGCCATGGGATACAAACCATAGCTAATTAGGCTCATTCATTCCAGCCCGTGGGGAGCCAGTTATTTTTAAAGGGAACTGCATAGATCCTGGTCCCGCATGGAGAGGCTGTGGCCCCAGACAGGGTCATTTGGGGTGTCAGTAGGGACACGGCTGCAGTTCACAAATGTGTCCCAGAATGACCCCAATGGAGAAGAGGGCTGCCAGAAAGCCTGTCCCTCCTCCCTGTGCACTCCTGTCCCACCAGAAAAGGCCCTGGCAAGACAGAAGAAGCTGAGAACCCTCCCTCTTGTTGTTGTTGGCTTGTATTTTTGTTGCATTTGAGAGTCCTGGTCAGAAATTAGTTAAGCTCAGTACACAAAGCAGAGTGAAAATAAAACTGAATGTTCCTGCCCCATATAGGCCTCTGTCACTTCTCTATGAGGTGCATAGGTTTTCTGATGTGCTCTCTTCCTTTCTGTCATTCTTTTTTTGTACAATAACATGCTGAAAAGTCTCCGAAGCTCTACTTAAATATAAACTGCAAATTAATTCTACCCAGGCACAACTATCCTTATGCCTTCAAATAAATTTTGTTAGAAACTGAACTCGCAGGTATACAGTTACCTTTAAATTTGATATTACATATCTGAAAAAGCAGTGACTACCCAGTTTTCCACAAATGACTTGTCTTGAATTTAACTCCCCAGTTATCGTGCATTGAAAATGGAGGAGAAAAAGCGCAAAGGGAAACCTGACCGACACTTCGCTATCTGCTCTGCAGTGATCACTCCATCAGCCAAAAGTGTGGCTTCCAGTTAAGGGCTCCAACCTGTAAGGGGTTGTATCACTGACAGAGATATTTCTTCTGGGCTAAAATGTTTCCATAAGGTGCCTTATAGCTCACACTCAAAAGCAATAGCTCTGAGAAGGGCAGGTACCAGACAATGTGGTTTTTTACATCTCTGTTATACTCCTAATACATGCACAATGACTGTATCCTGAAAGGGGTGGATTTTCTGTCTTTCTCAGGCCTGATTGATTTAGATCAGAATAGTTATCTGGTTTTCAAGAGAGAGTTATTGTTCCCATGTGCAGCAATTTTTATATGGCCAACAAAGCTTTGTGATGTTTCTAGCATATGGCGTGAGTGCATTTACTTGACAGCTCACTTCATATTTAGTACAGAAACTTGGGTTAGAAGTGGGAAAACACAAGCAGTGATTAGAAACTCCTTAGCTCTCTCACCTGGCTCTTCTCACTGACTCCCTGTGTGGCTTGGGATGCTGGGCTAGAACCATTTTTAAAAACAGCCTGTGAGCAGGACTGCCAAATTTCTGGCTAGTATGAGACACTGTAGGCCTTCTCCTTACATTGTTGTAAAAAATCTAATGGTTTTTTTTTTCTCCTGAAGTGTTCACCTAACAACCACCTAGAAGTTACTGGACATAAATGTCTGTATCAGTTTCCCCATTTCTAAATGTGTTATGCTAATATTAATCTACTTCATCAACATGGACTGAAAAATCAGTTATTTAAAATCTATACAGACCTTTGATATTCACTTTGAATTGGTTCATGTTCAGTCTTTTTCTTCCATACAGAATTAAAGTCATGTTGAATCAGGATATACACGTACTATATAGCATAAGGAGACCTTCCTTTGCTGGCAATCCAGAATGGTCCGATTTCAGCCCCATTCTCATCGCGATTGAAGCATTTACTGCAAGTCCAACAAGTCCCAGCTGCATGACTCTTTGTGCAAATGTGCAGGTGACTGTTGCCACACCAAGTGGCCTTCCTACAGGACTTCTGTACAGCTGGCAGACCAGGAGCTCAATATCCAACCAAACAAAGTGACAAGGCAGTAGGGAATTGCTAAAATCTGTGATCTACCAGCAAAGCTTATAGAGCCAGCAGGGGTACGATAACCCCTGACTGTGTCTGCAAAAGGAAATTCTTCCAGCATAAGCTGTCTCTGAATAAAGCCACATTCTGGTGATTGCTTTGGATGACGTCACTCACACAAATCATGGGCATTCGGTTTTTTTCAACCGTTCTCTGCTGTGTCTGGAGAAAATGACAGGGTTCTGAAGGGGCTACCCAGCTTCTTTACAGCAAAGCGTTAAATGTGCAGAATGAGAGCATTTCAGAAAAATGTGTCATAAATACAATCTGCAACTGGCAGGTGACCAGCCACATGGAAATACTGGCTGCTCTCAAGTATCCTAGGCACTCCCCAAGGCTTTCTGCTTTGGGTCCTCACCTGTGAGTGCTTGGGTGAAGAATATTTGTCTGTGTTTCCAGCACTGTCATCCTGTGCCCCAAATGGGATCTGTACAGGGAGGTCCCTGGGGCTGAGGTCTCCTTACAAGTCATCGTGCTGTGCTCTGCTCCTTGATTGGGATTTTTGGTGGGCATGAGAAGAATGAAAGTCATGCCCCTCGTCTGTGCTATCACACAAATTATAGTTTCCACAGAGAAGATATTAAAGCAAATTTAAGCAGTAAACCTTTATATGAGAATGATTAATTTTATAAAGTGGCATAAGGACCAATGCCAGAATGATCATCTGATGACAAGCAGTTCCTTCAGCAAGTATTGTTCTCTTACTGCTGTATTTTGAAAAAATGCTAGGATCTCTTTAAATCAGTCAGACATGGGTGCTTCACAAGCAATTGCCAGTTTCTGAGTAAAATTTTCAGAAGTGCCTTTGTTACTAAGCGCTGTTGACTTTGAGTGGTACTTACAGATCAAACACGCGGTCAGGTTACTCAAACTTGTCCGGCCAGGAGTTACCAGAGGGTGTGCATAAGCTGAATGGCAGTAAATGTCTGTGTGCATACAAATGCAATGTAATTTGACCTAATTTAAACCTCTCACATTATAAGGTAAGTTCAGAGCTGCCACAGACTGAAAGCAGACACACAGAGAGGTATTGCTTCTTAGCAGACATGTGGTAACGTGCTACGCTGCAGGAGTTGGGTGGTTGATCTGGGCTCTTAGATTCTCAAATCCCTTTTGAAAATGGAACGCAGGTACTTCAAAAAAAATGGCACAAGTCTTGCTTGTATGAGAGGCTCAGCTCAGTATGTGAGTGCCACGTAGCTTTGGAGGCACTGTTAGAGATGGCTGCTACCAATAATTATAGCAGTTGAGGGGGGGGTGGGGGGAAAGGCTTTTGAAAATAGAAAGTAACTTTGACAAAGTTTCTCCTTCCCCCAGCTGAAGTTGCTATGGGACCTTGCAACTTACAATGATTTCTGACTCCCATGCAGAGCACAACAATTTTCCTCAAACAGTCACAGTGAGGAGATAACTTGGTAGTGTAAAACTGAATTACCATATACTTAGCTTTATTTTCAGAGAGGTTCCTAATGAACTTATCATGTAATTTCCATAACAAAGTGTGTAATTATTCATCTTTTTTATTGTGGAGATTTAATACTAGTAGTAGCCTCAGGTCTATTGCTAAACCACATGCTACCATAAAGCTGTTGTTTTGTTTGATTTTAATTCTTAGACCTAACAAAAGGACACCCTGGCAGGGCTTGTTTAAAGTGGAAAATTGGCTAAATCCCTTGAAGCTCAAAGAAAATGTAATTTATTATACAGTCTTCTCAATGTCTTCATGAGCATTGTCCATTTTCTGGAAAACCATGTCAATAAATCAGCCCCTAGCTGCTGTTTGAAGCTCAAGCTAAAGGTTTTATTTTTCTTGCAGTTGACTTCTGTAGGTGAAGAAACATTTGGCTTCATGGCTAAATGTTCTTGGAATTAATTTTCCACCAGTCTTATGCTACTGAATGTCAAATATTTCTGCCCTTAAAACCGTCACATCATTCTGAGGAGCTAAATCTAATTGCCACCTCTTTGAATTATTTCTTTGAGCATTTCTGTGGCTTTTTAATTTTTGTCTGTATTCTTTCCTTTTCTCCCCTTGGCACTTTTTTAAAACTTTTTTTCTTTTTTTCTTTTTTTCTTTTTTTTTTTTTTTGGCTCCAAAGACCCTTCTGAATCTAAGTGCCTTGTTAGAAGCCAGGCTAAAACCAAAAATTGCAAGTGAAGCTTCACTGCTGTGTGCTGACTCCCTCAATACTTTAGAAAATGGTCTCACTTGCCCCCTTGGGCTGAGACGGACGGTGAGTGTGGGTGGCTGGGTGGAGAGGCAGCCATGAAAGTTTGCTTCACTGATGCAATAGTCTGCATGGGAATAGATGCAGCAGACAACTGGAGAGACACAAGTATTGACAGGGGCTGACGAGAGGTTTACAAAGGAGACAGCAACCCTGGAAAGCTGTCTGGCTGGGGGTTTCCAGGCTCTAGCTGTGGGCCCTGGGAGTGCTGTGGGAAGGGCTGTCCAAGAAAGACAAGAGGTCATGATGACAGTCTAGCAGATGAGGTGACTTGGGGTCTAGCCGCCTTCAAAAGGGGCAAAACTCTTCCCTGATTTCATCTCATACAAGGAGCTGCTGGAGGGAACTGCTGTAGGTAGGACATTCTAGAATCATAGAATCAATCATAGAACGGTTAGGGCTGGAAGGGACCTTAAAGATCATCTAGTTCCAACCCCCCTGACATGGGCAGGGACACCCTCCACTAGACCAGGTTGCTCAAAGCTTCATCCAGCCTGGCCTTGAACACCTCCAGGCACCCACAACGTTCCAGTGTCTCACCACCCTCACAGTAAAAAATTTCTTCCTAATATCTAATCTAAATTGACCCTCTTTCAGCTTATCACAGTTTCTTTCCCATCGTGGGGGTTATCGTATACTACTTGTCACTGGTCCCAGGGAACTGGTTGTACCAATGTGCCTGAAGCTCTGGCTATGCAGCCCATTTCTTTGCTCCCTGTGGTGAGTCATGGTGGAAGGCTGCCACGTTGATTTCAGTACGGTGTGCAATGCAGCATCCTTTCTGCTATGGCCACCAAGGCTCATTTCACATACTATTAGATGCCAGTAGACATCTACACCTGGATTAATTGTCTAAAATCACTCTATAGTTAATGGGGAGAAACAGACACATCTAAAATGCAATTCATCTTTTCCTAAGGCAGACATCTTAAACAGGGAAGATGAATTGCCTTCCGAACATAACTATTTATTTTCTTTGACTATAAAGGAAGTAGACTCTGGAAGCCTCTAAAGATGAATGTGCTCTACATATCTATAAGAGCTAATTCTGTTTTTATAATGTTGACATTGGGCAACATTGTTAGATTTTTGCTTCTTTCTACTATTTGTTCTTTTCCAGACCACTAACTCTTTTTCATATTTTAATATCTTTGCCCTTGTTATATGTATGATGCACAATGTCTGTTGCTTCTCTGTTACCTTATTCATTTACCAGATGCCAGCAAGATTATTAGGTGCCAGTTCTATCACAAAATATTCCCTCTGAATTCACTGACTGGGTAAAAGTTGATCTTCCTATGTAGATGTTGACTTCTGGCCCAATGAATCCCACCCTAGGTGAGGCTCCTTAGCTGCAGAGACTGGCAGTTGCACAATGTTTTAGAAGCAGAGAGCAATTCTACATCTTTTCCTGAAGAACTAGTCTTCCAGCTGAGAGGCAATCAAAATAGCAAGGACCACGCAGCAGATTTGGAACAGATGATTTCAAAACAGAAATGGATTTTGGACAGGAGTGTTTGGATGTGTTGGATGGAAAAGAAAATCTGTGTCCATTCTTCTAAGGAAGGAAATTAAATCTTTGCACATAGACAGGAGAGAAGACTAAAATGAGAGAAAGAAAGAGGATTAAGAATACAAGAAATGAGTGAGGGCGGTTTGGGGAGCATGTCTACAAATCTCTCTCATCTCCTGCTCTGCTACAATCAGACCCGATTTAGAAATGCCTGATGGTGCCCTCCTTCCTCATGCCACCTCTGCCCACAGGCAGCTCACAGTATCACGGTGTTGTCCCTAACCAGGTCCCTGAGGAGAGAGCCTGGCCTCCAACAGCAGCTGAGGTGAAGGGGTGGGAGGGGAAGACTGCAAGGAGAGATGTGAAGAAACTGTTCAGCTCTTTTCAGATGGGAAGGTTTTGTACCCTACTGAGATTTAGAAAAACAAGTGGAAATTGTAGCCATAAGTTTTGAATAAATAAAATAAATATTAAAAAAAAAAAAGTTCTGCAGTTCTAAGGAAAAAATACTATTTGATTAAAAGACAAAACACGTATGGGGTAACTTTTTCATTTCCTGTTCATGATGAAGGCATTACTGACATTATTTAAACTGTGTTGAAGACCTATAACGAGAGTCTAAGCAGATATAAATGTTCTTTTGGAATGTTATTTATAGTTCCTTGGTACCCAATGCCAAACGTTAATAAGGTTTATGAGAAACCAGTGGAGACTGTAAATTGTTAGACTTCTAATTTAAATCATGTTGCTGACTCCATTTGTTTCCTACACATTGATCTGACATTCAGAGATAAATCTGATAAAATTCTCCAAGTTGGAGAAAGATTTGTTTTCTGTCAGTGGGAATCTAACTGTTAGAAGGACAAGGAGTGAGGTTATTGGGAACAAAGCCACAGGCAGTAATATACCACACTTGAATGCTTTTTTTATTATTTAAATGTTACAGTATTTGATAAATTGCTTATGCAGCCATTTAACTGACTCTTCTGGAAAGTGTTTATTTGCAGTCACCTCAATGTCAGCAGTGAAATGAGCTGAGACTGAAATTTCATTTAAAAAGTCATATTTCATTATTATGGCTGCAGTGATCATTGCTCTGTATACGTTAAGTACAAAACCTATAGAATGTTTAAATAATAATACAGATATGGCAAAAAATGGGCATGAGCCAGACAGGATATTCACTGTTAACACACTGGCCATACCAACAGCTTGGGCTCTTCTGGGACAAATATCTGAAACAGTTTGTGGGTCTTAAACTTTGAATTTCCTTTGATTTGCGCATTTCAAATTGAAGCCTTAATTTCCTTTAGTGTAAAGAAAACCTCAAGGTACCTACTGTGTGCCAAATTGAGCCCTCCTGCTGTAAGACCAGAAGGAAAAGTCCAAAAAGGGAGGAAAAAGTTACAAGGATCCTCCTTAGGATGTCTCCTCCAAATGCTTCCCTTGGGACAGCGGGTGGTTTCCTTCCTGTGAAGTGTGAGGTTACAGAGGTGGGTCAGTCCCGTTCCCATCCCCTGGACAATCACAGGGTCTGGGCCAGGGGCTGGTGCCCTCCTGCTTTTGAAGCTCCCACCATCTTATTTCAATTTATAGCAGCTAAATTCAGCCTTTTTTTCAACCTCCTCTGTAATGCCTGTCTACAAACCAGCTTGCCCCAGTTCAGCTAAGTTGGCTTAAGCATTTCTTCTCCCAGACTACAAGTCTACGTTGTAAGGGTTTGATATTCCTGACATGATTCAGAGCCTGTGAAGCCAACAGAAAGAGGGGTGGGATAGACAGGCAGGCAGGGCTGCAGCAGCTGTGCTGGCCCAAAGCAGGTGAGAGTCCACAGCACAAAGCTCAAGGCGGGGTAAACCCCTGCCAGGAGGGATATTTTAGCCAGATGTAGTCTTGCACCTTAATTTTTCTTCCCGTCACATATCCTGTCACCTAAGTGGTCTGGTGCACCCCAAATGTCACACACTGACTCAGAAGCAAGCTGCAGTATTTGCATCTGACTGTGTTATGAAGGTAACTATGGGTTTACAAGTCTCATTTTGAGGAAACGATATTTGGAAAGAACAGCCTGTTAAAAATCAGGACATGGAGTGCTTTTATGGCCTCTTATGCCTTAAAGAGATTAATGATACATGGAGTTTTATTCCTATTTTCTGTCAGTCAGAAAAGTCCTCAAGGAAAACAGGTATGCAGAAATGAACACAATTTAGATATAGAAAATAAAATAAATCATAGAAGGTAGGGTTATATTAGGATTTTTGTTCATGCCTTTGAATATACCAGAATGAACCAAATGAAAATCAGAACATCACAGGAAAATAGAACCAAAGGGGACTTTGAAAGACAAGCAGCTCTTACACAGCTTACCTACACCTTCACTCCCAACAGTGTGATTCAAACCCTTCAGAAGTCAATGTGTGTTATAGGCTTCGGTTGCTTTAACTCAGCTCCTCAGTGTTTTACAGTCCCTTTGGAGCAAGAGGAATCTAGCTTGCCTCCTCCCATACACCAAATAAAGTTTCCAAAATGGCACCTCTGCCTTGCTGACTGCACTCTTTTCTTTTTTAATTGTACACGTGTATTCCTGAGAAACCTCACTCCAAGTTCAGAATAAACTCAAGTTTCTTTTGCTTGCCAGAAGAAAATGAAAAGTAAAGCCCCATCAATTTTATTGCTCATAATTGTGGATAAAATGCAATATATTTGGCTCATATAAATTTGCTAGCAAATTATATTCAATAAAACCCTGGTGAGCAATTTAAAAGCATAAATCCCCCCATGCTGAAAAAAAGCTCATAAATTATACAAGAAAAAGGAGTGATTTCATCAAAGAGCCAAGCTCTGCCCATGGAATATTTCAATAGTACTAGATTTGTAGTTTTCTGGGAGACGATTTATGTTCCCTAATTTTCTGCAATAAAAAGCTCAGCAGGGATTCTCTTAATGAAATATCTTTTAACAAAGAAATAAATAAAAAAAAATCCATCTGAGAGTGAATGCAGGCAATGCCATTCTTGGAGAGCTGCCCCTTTCATGTTCCTGTTCCAAAATTAATCATGGAAGACCTTAATAAAGATTGCATAGTGAGAAAGGAAAGGAAGACCATTAGACATTGAAACAAATGCATTGCACAGTTGGAGAGGGCATTTTTAGTAATATATTCACCTGTGATACTTTATAGCCATTGTCTTTAAATAAGAATAAAATTATCAGAGTGGTTTAAAGGAAAGGTAAAACATTTCCAAAAGACACAGGGATGATTACATTATATAAATAACCTAGAGGGGGAGGTTGTGTCTGAAGCCTGTGCACATATGTGACATGTAATCACAGCTAGATGCACAGGGAGATTCACGCACTTCCCCTAATTTTAGGGCTCTGATTCACAGTCCTTGCCAAATTTAGTGGCAGTGCCTGAGAGGTTACTGTTCCCACGGGCCATCAGTCACCAGGCAGCAGGGACCGTGAATCAGAGTGTGCATCTGTCGCAGGTCACAGACCAGGGCACTAAGGTGAAGTGAGAACGACAAGTTTTAAGTTAATATGCCAGGCTGTAAATTGTGACAGCTGAGGATGAGATTTAATGTCTCTCTGACTGCTAAACGGATGTGAGAGAAAAAAAATCTTCAATCACCTTTTAAAAACTCCCACATAAATCACCACAGTTGTGAGTGAGAACTCCTGCTCTAAGAATCTGCTGCTGGGTGGTAAGAGAGAGAATGTAATGGGGTGGATGGTGCTGTTGTTTCTCAAGATGTTATTATTCCTATTTTACTAATAAGAAGCTGAGGGATATAAAGATGTACAGACCTGTGTGAATGATCAGACAAGCAGACGGACAATACTGGGATCTGAGCACACTGTCCTACATGTCGGATTAAGAACTGCCCTCCCTCTCTACCATACTAGTGATCCATACACTGTCCATCATCCTCGTACACAGGGATAGGGATAGCTGCCAGGGTAGCTGGGAGCAGTGAAAGTACCTACATGCTGCGTACTTGCATTGCTGGGGTCAGCAGCAAACACTCAAAATCTCTCGCTGTCCCTCCAGACTTCCAGACTTTGAGAAATAGAAAAAGGGTGGTGATGTTCAAGTAGATTTCCCATTTTTATCCATTGTATTTTCTCTGTGAAATAAACAGCCCTCTTGTGTGAGGGCTCCAATCTAGGCCCCCAGGCTTTCAATTTCCATAGCAAAAAACACAGACACGGGCAGCTAGGGGCTGATTCAACGCCCATACAAGCCCTTAGATGAAAGGACTCTACTGCCTATGCTAAGTATTAGATTGAACCCTTGCCTAAACCCATGTCATACAAATGAAAAGAAAATGCTCAAAACCATTTTGTTTTGACAGCAAACACCAGGCAGAAAAGGTTGGTAAAGATATTTGACTGACTAGTCTTTTTCTCACCAAGTTTTATTATGAAATAGGACAAGAATTGCTGAAAATAACCTTAGTTCAGCTAACTCTTTCTTGTATAGCACAGCAGACTCAGTTGACAGAGCTTCAGGAAAGAGGGGTAAGAAAACTGCAGCAAGGAGCAAGATTTTTCAAGAAATTAATTTAAACTCACATTTCAGCTCTGGAAGACTACCAGCTACGAGTGCCAAGGCAGAACAGCTGGCTGAAAGGAAGGAAATGTGTCTTTGGAAACGTAATTTATAAGTATTAAGCATGCAAGATTTGCTATCTATCAGCTATCCCTGCTCCAAAACACTCTACAAGCACCAGGCATTTTGCCCATGTTTGTCTGGCAGGACTTGAGAGTACTTCCTAGCTCCTCTGCCTAGGTATTCACAACAGCTACAGCCAGTGCTACAGTGGGAGCAGACCCAGCTACAGACTGGTCCCCCCCATCCCATGGAGTGGAAAACCCGACTTATGACCCAGGAGGCAACTGCAAAGTACCCCTGCTGTTCCCCTGATCTGGACCTAACTTACCCTGTACTCTTCCAGCATTTGTGGCTGAAGCAGACCAGGAGAAGGCATTCATCAACACCTCATTCACTGTTCCCCCAGGAAAAAAAAAAAAAATCTGCAGCTTGATCATTCACTGCTCTTACAGAGTTGATTTTTTGTTGGGTTATTTTTTTCCCTGAGGATCTGGACTGTATTTCTGATTTTTTTGCAAGTATAAGTGTTCTAGTTATCTACAGATATTCCAGTATATATATCTATATTCTTTTCATCCCCTATCGATAGCAGAAGAGACTTCAGGGAATGCATACATGTAGCCATATATTATATTAACACGTCTACTTGGCAACCCAGTGTACCAAAAAGTATCATTTTCTTATGCAGACAGTGGTATCTGGCTTCCATACCAAACAGCAATAACATTTATTTGACATAAGTAGAAACATCCCTACAAAACAACAGCTCCCCACAAAATAAAAGTGTTCAAAACTCAAGCTCTGTGATCCATTCAGTCAGCTGACTAGATTAAATTTCAGAGACAAAATGAAATGTCTTTTTTAGATATCTTGGAGATAATTCTAACATTTCGGTAAATGAGACATCACTGATGGTGCGGTGTTCTAGTGTGTCCCCTGAAGTACATCAACTGGCTGACCTAGGCAGGAGCTGTTTCTGCTTAGGAATAGCTATTCCTGAAAGGGCCTTTTAAACACTCCTTCTGTGGATCTGTCCAGGACTTTGACACAACTGAAGAGAATAAAATAAGGGGGGGAAAGTGCCGTCTCTTAGTTATCTTGATCCATAGAATAGATCCAAAACAACCCTCCAGATTTTCACTCGATCCCATATGGAAACTCAGGTCAATAAACATGGTAATTATTCATGGCATTGTGAAGCCTTACTGCATTAGTACCAGCTCCCAGAAAAAAATCCCCCCAAAAAAAAAAAAAAAAAAAAAAAAAAAAGATTTTTGAACAACCTGCCCATTATTTGTGCCTAAAATAGCAGACTTGGATCCCCAGGATAGGTTATGTTGAGAGAAGTGAAGCAATCCTGCCTGAAAGCTTTCCCTTTTTCTTGTTCAGCACAATCTAACTGACCTACAAGAGATCTTGCAGCTGCTAAAAAAGGAACCAAGCAAATAAGAAGTTGATTCCTCAAATTTAAATGCATAAGAAGACATCTAAAAAGGAGAAAAAACAGATAAAAGACAAATGTACAGCAGGCATGAAAGAAGCAACTTGAGTTGGAGCACAGTCCACATATATAGACTGAAAGAGACATACCATGTGGGGAGGGGTCCAGCTTGAACAAACAGCCTCACAGGCAGCCTACATAAAACGTAGGATAATATTTTTTCATACTATGTTCTACTAAAGTGAGAGTCATAAACATCCCAGAAACAAGGCTGGAAGGGATCTCAGGAAGTCATTTACTCCTTTCTTTTAATGTGAGGCAGGCTAAATACAGCTAGTGTTATGTTGAATCTGTTCTTAAAAATCTCTAATAAAGGCCAAGCCATGGATATACATGAAGAGTAAGGGAAGGAAATTAATTCAAAACACACTACCTGCCTTGTAAATGAGTGGGTTCCCCAAACTGACCTACATGTTATCTGCAAAGTTGCTTCACTGAAGCAATAAGCTATGTCTTTATTGTCAGTTAAGTACTGCGTGTTGGGATCAGATCGACCGTGCTAATGCTGAGAGCCCTTATTTTCTCCAGAAGAGTCAAAAGAGGATAAGGAAGAAGTGGGAAGTGGCCCCTTTGAAAAAGAAATCTATTGTCATTGACACAAGAACAAGAGAAATCTCTCAGTAGGACAGTGAGTTGTCTACTGGATCCTGATGGCTCTTCAGTGTATTTGGGAACTTCCCAGAGTCACAAGCCATGGCACTGACCAGCCACAAATCATGAGTTATGATACTGAAGTTAGCTTCAGCAAGGTCAAGATGTCCCCACATCAGTCAGTTAGATTTAATGCAAAGGTTATTTTGTTTGGGATTGTTTCTGAGAGCTGAAGGCATAGGAGGCTCTTCCCAAATCTTGTGAAGGTATCATCCAAGAACCAAACACCATACAATCAATATTCAGCAGCACCCAACCACTAAGACTTAAGAGAGGAAAATATTAAAGGGAAAGGAAATAAATGTTCAACAGTAAAAACAAGTGCTTGCTACATAAGCCATAAATGAGCCAGGAGACCTCTGGCCTAAATATCACAGTGTAATTATTCCTTTCTCCACTTAATTTTAGACATAAGGAGGGTGAAAATGGCTGAAAAGGAAGAGAGAGCAAGAGGGGACTGTGCTTTACTGAGGGTCAGTTCTAGGATGCCTGTGAGAGGGAATCAATAGAAAGCAAGAGAAAAAATACCTGGAAAGAATGCACTAACCTTCCTATGTGCCCACTGGGGCAATCAAATATCTCATGGTGATTCTGGGTTATAGTGAGAAAAATCAGTGCTGATGCTCATGCCAAGCCACAGATACCACACTCAATTTGTTAGGGAATGACCCTGGGTCTTTCCAGCAAAATATTCACTCCTTCCATGTCATGTCAGTGAGCAATATGGAAAAATTTCCCTCTAATGGGTGAGTGTTGAGTCCTAAAACAAGACTGGGAAACCATAGCTTGTACTTCGTGCATGAAAGTACTGGAGAATTAGAAACTCAGCTGAACCATGCAGATTGTCTGCTGATGAGAGTAGATGCTTATTAAAAAAGCATGAAGGAATTTATTCTTTGAAGTTTACAGCTGTTGCCATTTCAACCACAAGGCCAAGTTTACATCCATGACAGCTGAAAAGCAGCACAGAAGAAAAGAGATCCAGCTGCTAATTACATTACCATTTTCCACCTTTCTGAGGGAGAGTTTTGTTTCCTTCTATTTCAGTGGCTTTGTCAGGGTAAAAGATGATTTGTTTGGTACCTTAGGAAGATGAAGGCTCTTGTGGTTCCCCCAGATGGGGTAGCTGGGACAGGAGGAGTGTCTCAGAGGAGTTTCCGTCCCCTCTGGGTGGTTGGCCAGGCTGTTTTCAATGTGAGTGAGATTACTACTCTCTCCTCTCCATCATGCCTTCCTCCCTCCACACCCACCATAAAACCACCTCTACCAAAAACTTACTTCCCTCCCAGAGGAGGGCCGAGATGAGATTCAGCTAGAGACGGGACTCAGCTAGAGATGGGAGAGTATATTACTGTCCATGCTTATTTTCTTTTTGCATTACCTGTTAAGATCCAGCAAAGAGCCTGGAGATGTGTTTTTCTTGTTACCTGGACAAAAAGCTTATGCTCTTTGGCCGCTGCAATGACACTCTGGCGCCGTGTGTTTAACACAGTCCATTTGACAAATGTTAACAGCCTACCACCACCTTGATGTTATACCCTTGATTAAACTGAGCTGCTGCCTATTTGTACTTCCCCTCAGAGCTGGGTGATCTGTTCACTGTTGTTCCAAAATCAGTGAAACAACACTGAGACCATCCAAGACCAAACCTTAATGTTGTCACATGGCCCCAGTTCAAATCTTCTTAACAAAACCTTTTTGGAAACATCCCTGAACCTGTAGATTGCTTAGTCTGATTGCAAGAGCACAGGTGCCAGAGCAGTTGACTCTGTACATTCATCGTGCTGTGCGACTCTAAAGTCGATGTCCTAGGGACATTTGTATATGTGATGGACAAGGAGCAGCCTATTGCAGATTTGGCTGGGTAGTGCGTAGTATGATGGACACAGAGCTACTCCGCAATAATTTTAACAGTGTGCATTGGCCTAATAACTGTTTATTGCACAAATATTTTGGTTAAGTTTAATAGCAGACTGTAAGGAAAACAATCAGAATGGAAGAAAAATGGCTTGAACTCAGACAGCCCTGCAGTTAACACAGGACAATGGGAAAGTCATGGGCTCGCAGGAGTCTGGTTCAGCTTCCTGCAGGGCCTACTGAACTGGTAGGGGGAAACAGAGCCAAAAGTCTGACAACCAATAAGCACAAATGAACTCCGGCTGCATCAGCAGGACTCTCTTTTCAGAGTCAGGGAGATCTTGGGGAGCTGTTCAGGGGCACCAGACCGAGACTCAGGCACTCACTGTAGTGTCTGCAGAAGCAAGACCTGTCCTAGTTGCCAAAGGGGTAGAGCTTTGGGTAACTTGGAGGATGGGGAAGAATTGCTCGTTTTATAAATGCTTTTTGGAAAAGGAAACAATACTATAATTTTGAGAAAAATGCCCACATTTTGTGGGCATCTTGTGTCACACCAGTCTCGAAGAAAAGTTCACAAGCATCCAAACATGGCTGGATGATTTGATGAAAACTTTCTTCCCTGTACTGCAGCCCCTGGCAACTCAAGAAGAGACCCAAACCCTTGACATCTCCCCCAGCTGGGGAAGGCTCAATGCCAAGTTGAGGTCAAGACCCAGTTTCCAGTAGCAAACTCTCGTGGGAATATGGATGTAGAGGCTGCCCTGTGAGCTCCACAGCCTAGATAGTCCTGGGTCACCCTGGTTCTGTGCCGGCAGTTGGTTCCTCCACATCTCTCCTGCCAAGAAGAGCATCAGATAGAGCCTGATGTCTGAGCCAAACTGTTTTCTTCTCCTCTTGTGGGCTTTGCAGTGCATCAGAGTCCTGACACCAGAGGGAGAGAAGCATTGATAGTCCTGCAGTAAGTCTGAGTGAGACTGAGTGTGCTTGAACAGATGTACAGGGCAAGCTTATACCATCAGGAGAAAGCATTGACCATTGGTGCTGAATAAGGTAATGCCTCTTGCGAGGACCTAGAGTCCTTTGCTCTACTGCAAATAAGTAAGGTAGACTAGTTTAAGTCACCTGAAATCACATCTAATGTATTATCATAGTAATGATTTTGCATTACATTTGCAATGGGGTAAGCACCAGGCCTGCTCCATTCCTGCCTTCTAGCTCCAGGGCAGTAACAATGAGTGTTAATGCATGTCCACCTTATGATTTGAGCATATCCTCACAGCATTGCTTTTCCATGCTGCATTTCAGGACTAGCAATTCACTTCCAAAACCAAACTGCCTATTTAGATGAAATTTCATTGAGACTTCTGTGGACATTATAAATGCGCATCAGTAAGAAAGGACACAGCCTTTGCTGGACAAGAGCGACCACTCACTGGCTTATGTATATGAGGGCAAGTGACTGCCCTGACCATACTGGCCATAATTCTGTCTAACCAGAAGAAAACATTGCAGGATAGGGAAAACAGGCAGACCACGAACTAAGTATACACCACAAAATCCAGTACAGCATGTTGAGTAAGCAGATGCCACTGGAAGGAAAGTACAATACTGTACATACTGAAAACCTTCAACTGACATCTGCATTTCTTTATTTCTATCTAAAGGTCTCCTTTAATAGCTGCTTTCATGATCCCATTTTTATTCTTTCAGATGTAAAATGGTGATAGCTAATATCTGTGATTCGCTGAAAGGCATTTTTCTCCTGCTCAGAAAATCAAGTATCTTCTTGTTACAGGTAAATTACTGTTCACCTAATAGATGATTTCTTGACCAGCAGTGGTGGGTTACTTTAGAGAAGGTCATATATGATCATAAAGAAAACAATATTTAGCTGTAGAAAGAATCAGCAGCAAAAACAAAAGGTTTGTCCACCTTAGATAATCTAAGCAGTACCTTGTCCCTTAGCAGGGAGCTAGTCTTGAAAAACAAGGGAAGAACAGGTCCATAAGAGCAGCAATCTTTTCTAATCTGTCCACAATTGCTCATAGAGACTACAGCTCAAAATCTCAGCAGGGACTTATGCCAAGGACCTCATGCTTTGGATGCACAACTTGAGAAATATTTTAGAGAGTCCTCTCAAAAATCAGGCTTTGTTTTGGACATCACAACCTTTTCAACATCCCCAGTCAGATGCTAAGACCTTGGCTAGAAAGTACATCTCCCCATAAGCAGTACGCACATCTTCACAACAGGAACCCAGTCTGCTGTTTGTAATGCTTGGCATTCTAACCTCAAGTAAATACACCAAGTAATCTGCAGGATATGTCTCTGAGCGTGCTTACATGGTAATAATGATGTTAAAGTAGAACGGCCATATGATTTATTGTGCCTTGTGAAATAAAGCAAAGCCAATCTCTTCCCACCACAGGAAGTACCATCACAGTAGAAAATGGAAACAAGAAAAAATTAAATACCACCCAGGCCTGGTTCAAACATGAAAACTTTCTAATAAAATATCAGAACCAGATGCTGCTAAAGATGAGTGATAATTAAAGAAGATAAATTAAAGAAATGTTTTTCCAGGGAATGACTCTACTGCACACAAATTGTTTCAGCATGGGGAAAAATATATAATAAAATTACTGCTGCTGCCTGTTCTCAAAAGTTTCCATTAATGAGTCAAGGCAGGTTCCCTGCTAAATTCCCTTGTATCCAGGCTCCCTCTTTGCCTCTGTTGGTTTAATCTCAGTGTGGTTTAGCAAGAGTGAGCAGAGGACTGAGCGCCAGGAACTCAGTTCCAGCACTGACTCACTGTGTGGGCTCCCTTATGTCATGCTCAGGGCAGGTCAGCCCTGGAAAGCACATCTCTAAAAGCGGTCCTGAGGGGTCCAGAGCCTGATGGTCTCCCCATTCTCCATCTCAGACATGCACAGTTCACCAGAGGTTTTCCCCTGACTTGCCAGCCCAGCAAAGTGATCTCAGGCTAAACTGGTGTAGTGTGATTTTTTTTTTTTTTTGGTCTCATGTCTCATTTCAAGAAATGAGTACACTAGAAGCCAAATTGTGCAGACACCTGTGCAAACTCACAGCAGGAAACACGGCTGGAGCGCTGCAGATGAAGGGCAGATTCAGCAGACCTGCTAAGACCACCCTGGAGCATTATGTGCCTGTGTATAAACTCATCTTAGTCCGGGTTGTTGTTAAGTTTCATCTTGGCTAAACATGAGATGATGTTTAAGCCCCTCAAAGACTTTTAATTTCTTTAGGTTTCTTGCATGCAGAAAAGTGCCTATCCTATTTCCATAGGCATTTTTTTAGCAAATAAAATAACATGCTGCACCAGGAAGGGAAAAGAATAAAATGAAACCATGTAAATACATGGCCCAGTTCCCTTTTAACCACATGTTCCCCAGGCTCATGACCTCTGCAAATGCCTATGAGGAATAATGTGGTTTGCAGTGTGCCTTTAAGGTCAACAAATCTGGCCTGTTTCAGGATGAATGAGGGCTCAGACACAAGATCATGTTCCCCTTGCTTAACGAGCTGCTGTGCAGCGAGCATCTGCACGAGCATGCCTCGCACACGGCGAGCGCAAGGTGAAACAGCGCGGCTTCAGCCCAGCTCACCGAGGTTCGAGTCCCCGGCCCCCTGCCTCTTTTGCCCAAGGGCCTGAGAGGATGTGTATGGTGGGTCACTGCAGCTCAGCAGCCGCGTCCCTGCTCGCCAAGCCAGGGTAACACAGATGCATGTCTCACAGGGAAATGTCAAAGCAAAGAGAGCTTAGTGAAGGACAGTGGGGTCACAGCTCTTTCTCCTGGACAGCAAAGTCAAACTGAATGGGTAAACATGCGCAGAGAGTCAAGAACAGGGACATGCCTTATAAGCGTGCAAGCTCCTAGCTGCTTGCAGAAGTTTCAGCTAAAACTGGGAATTTATACTCGATTCAAGACTCCTTGCAAGCTAAATCTGTCCGCGGGCCATCGCCTGCCAGCCCCAGCCCAGCCTCCCCACAGCCAGGCCAGCTGCGCTCTGCACCTTCTCCTTCCCCGCCGGCACAGAGGCCGTCCCGCTGCAGCGCAGGCAGGAGGGGATGAGGCAGGGGTGACAGCAGAGGCTAGAGTTGCTTCCGAAAGAATACCAGCCATGATCTGCTGGCCAGACTCAGAGACAGAAGAGCAGTCCTGACCACAGCTCTCACTTCATCCTCTAAAAAGTGCATTTATTAAGACCCTCTACCCCCTGCAGACTTTTGAACTTGAAATAAGAAGTATTGGTTACACATTTCACAGGGACCCTGGCGATCTCTCCTCCATCTCCGCTTCTGTCCTTATGCTACTGATGCCACAGGGCATCTGCCCCCAAGTTACGCTTCTCGCCTGCTGGACTGACTTCCCTGGAGATGTCAGATGTGGGAGTCAGTGAGAGAAAAGGAAGAGGAGAGGGGAGGTGAGGAGAGGAGAAAGGAAAAGGAAAAAAGAAGGAGAAGGAGAAGGAGAAGG
>NW_010115184.1:423-979 GCF_000699245.1 Pterocles gutturalis | reverse complement strand
TCAAGAAATACTGGCAGCCATAATGTAATCATTTTTCCTTCACTTTCTTCCGTCCTTTGGATTTGAGAAATTATTCAATTAATGCATGTTAACCTGCAGGCATTCATTGCTAAACAGCAGTGTTTGTCAGATTAGCTCTGACTCTAAGTTACTTTACCCGGGCTGCCTCCCCCCAGCTGCCCCCAACACTTCGACCAACCATTTCCCTCTCCCAATATCCTTCAGAAATGACTTGGGCAACTTCTGCTCCAGGAAAGATCTGGATGCTTCCTGCTATGGTAGCAATCATGCTATAGTTAATATTATTCTTTTGAAATATCTTGGTTTAGACATTAACTTTCAGAAAACACACGTTAAAAAAAATAAAATCTATTGATGTGGGATAATTTATCCTCAAAACCAATAAACTAGTTTTGCTGCTTGAGAAACTGCTCTTATTGTTTGTTTCCTTACCTTGCCCAGTGCAGCTACAGTCCCTCCCAAATCTCGATTGCTTTGCCAATTCTCATAGTTTGACTCTCCTCCCTGCTCTTCTTCTTTTGTCTTCCTAGAGCCT
>NW_010115184.1:0-392 GCF_000699245.1 Pterocles gutturalis | reverse complement strand
TGTTTTCCTGCTGCCTCCTTGGCCAGCTGGGCTAGTCCTGTCCCCTGCCAGCCACCACCATCTTACCAGTGTCATTGTGCACTCCTGCAGAGGGCTGCCATGTCCTGCCAGCTCCCTGAGGTGACCCTTCCCTCCCCTTGGCCTTCACTCCTTCTCATACCTACTAAGTTCTATCAGGAGGATCAATGTGAGCATAAAAAAGCCAAGCTCTGTGCTGGGGCCAGAGCAGCTTTCATGTGGAAAGTCTGACTACTTGCATGCATGGGCTGAATCAGGCTTAATCACTCTCTAGAGTTTATGCACACAGCAGAAACAAGAAAAATTACTTATACCAAGCATGCACAGAACAGATAAGACATACCAAGATTTTAGCAACTAAGAGCTAAGTCTGC
>NW_010115183.1:3774-4014 GCF_000699245.1 Pterocles gutturalis | reverse complement strand
CAGAGGAGGAGAACCCGCCAGAGCCGCCCCGCTGAGGTACTGACCGCCCCCCAGGCTGCCGCCTGCCTCTCCCTGGTCCCCGCCGCCGCTGGCGCCTCTGGGGGCCCCTCCCTGAGGCCTCTGTGTGCCCCGGAGGGCCTGTCTGTGTGGAAGTGCCCCCAAGGCCGCCTGCCTGACCCTTCAGTTTGCTCTGCGGGCCCCCCCCGAGCACTCCCGGTGCCTTCTGGCCGGCCCCCGGCG
>NW_010115183.1:0-3484 GCF_000699245.1 Pterocles gutturalis | reverse complement strand
ATCCTTCCTCCAGCCTGGCCTGGGAAGGATGCTCCGGGAGAGCAGGAGCAGGGCGCAGCTCCTGCTTTCACCACAGTGCTGGCGGCAGGGAGACTGGGAAGCGAGGAGCCAACAGTGCTGCTGGACGCGTGTGCAAGGTGAGAGGCGGGTGTGAGGTGTGTGGAGGTGTCTGCAATGCATGTGCAAAGCATGTACGAGGCGTGTGCAAGCCCTGAGGCAGGCGTGACTTGTGCGGAGGTGTCTGCAAGGCGTGTGCGAGGCATGTGCCACACGTGTGCATGGCATGAGGCCTGTGCAATGCGTGTGCAAAGTGTGACACACATGCAAGGAATGTTTGAAGCATGTATGAGGTATGTAGAAGGCCTTTGTGATGCGTGTGCAAGGCTTGGCACACCTGCAAGGCTAGTATGGTGTCTCACATGCATGTGCAAAGCGTGTAAAAGGAGTGTGAGGTGTGTACGAGGTGTGTGCGTCACGTGCCAGCCATGAAGCGTGTGTGACACATGTGCAAGGTGTGACACACGTTGAAGGCATGTACAGTGTCAGATGCATGTGCAAAGCGTGTAGGAGGCATGTGCAACTCCTGTAACACGTGTGCGAGGTCTCTGAGATGTGTGTGCGCAGCATGAGGCACATGGAACACATGTGCAAGGCCTGTGACGTGTATGTGAGGTGCCTTGGATGCGTGTGCAAGGTGAAAGGTGTGTGTGAGAGATGTGTGAGGTGTGTGGAAATGTCTGCAATGCGTGTGCAAAGCATGTACGAGGTGTGTACAAGACCTGAGGCGTGTACAATGTGTCTGCAAGGAGTGTGGAGGTGTCTGCAAGGCATGTGCGAGGCATGTGCAACACGTGTGGATGGCATGAGGCCTGTGGAATGTGTGTGCAAAGTGTGACACACGTGCAAGGCATGTGCAAAGCATGGTTGAAGCATGTATGAGGCATGTACAAGCCATGTGTGACGCATGTGCAAGGCCTGACACACGTGCAAGGCAAGTGTGGTGTCTGAGATGCATGTGCAAAGCGTGTAGAAGGCATGTGAGGCATGTACATGGTGTGGCTGAGGCATGTGTGAGTCGTGAGGTGTGTGCGACACGTGCAAGGCGTGACACACGTGTAAGGCATGTACAGTGTCTGAGATGCATCTGCAAAGCGTGTAGGAGGCACGTGCAAGGCCTGTAACACGTGTGTGAGGTCTCGGAGATGCATGTGTGAGGTGTGAGGCACATGGAACACCTGTGAGAGGCCTGTGACATGTATGTGAGGTGCCCTGGATGCATGTGCAAGGTGAAAGGTGTGTGTGAGAGACGTGTAAGGTGTGTGGAAATGTCTGCAATGTGTGTGCAAAGCATGTACGAGGTGTGTGCAGCGTGTGTGGAGGTGTCTGCAAGTTGTGTGCGAGGCATGTGCCTCACGTGTGCATGGCATGAGGCCATTGCAATTCCTGTGCAAAGTGTGATACACATGCAAGGCATGTGCAAAGCTCGTTTGAAGCATGTATGAGGCATGTACAAGGCATGTGTGACACATGTGCAAGGCCTGACACACCTGCAAGGCATGTGTGGTGTCTGACATGCACATGCAAAGCATGTAAGAGGCTTGTGAGGCATGTACGATGTGTGTGTCACATGTGCAAACCATGAGGCGTGTGCGACACATGTGCAAGGCGTGACGCACGTTGAAGGCACGTGCAGTGTCAGATGCGTGTGCAAAGCGTGTCGCAGGCACACGTGCAGCTGAGAACTCCAGCTCCAAGAAGTACCTCGGTGCATCCCTTCAAGCAGGAGACCAGGTGTCTCTCCAAACCTGGAAGGATGACCCTTTAGCTGAGAAGTGGAAAGGACCATATCTGGTACTTTTAAGAACCAACACGGCTGTGAAATGAACAGGGATTTAAGTCACGGATACACGACACCAGAGTAAAAGCAGCCCCAGCTGGAGAGAGAGCGGAAAGGTAAAGAAATCGAGCCACTGGAGTTGAAGATGGTCAGAGATCCGTGAGCTGTGAAAAGGACAGTTTGAACTCGTACACGGGACTGGATTGTCCAATAATTGTTGCTGTGATTCTAGTTTTGCTGATTCTGTACGGAATAGATCTCTGTAGGTTTACCAGCTTCTTTAAGCAAAGAAATCAGAGGATTAGGAGAAGAGATACTCCTCTGCTGCACAGGGCGTGCCAAAACCACTGAAAAGGGATCATGGGACCCGGGAGCTCCTTGGAAGCAAAATTTGTTTCATAAGGTAATACAAAAGTCTGTTCCAATAGCAAAACAGAGTGCTGGATTTGCACCCACCTCCCACAACATGCAGAGCCGGGACTTTCCCTAGTGCGAGTACCCGTCCCAGCTACACAGATCTTGGAGGAGTTTGTGCCATTATCAATTCCGGCTGTTGTGTAGATGAAGGTGGAGGAACCTCCACGGACTTTGAAGAAATTTGGAAACAAACAAGGACATTACATGAAATTCAAAAAGGTGACACCTCAATTGGAGCTGGAGCAATATATAAGTGGTTGCCTTCCTGGTTCCCAGATCTGAGTAAAGGGATAACAGAACTCCTGGTGACCATAGTAACAGCTCTATCAATATTCGTGTGTTTCTGTGTTGGAGTACAGTGCATGATTAAATGCCGTTTAAAACTGACGAGTAAAAAGGATATAAAGGTGAGACTAATCGAACTCTTAATTGTTAGATAAGTCTCAAAGGGGGACAACGTTGCAAGTGAAGTTAGAGCTAATGTCTAGACCAGGCTGACTGTCCTTGGGACTGTCAAGAGGAACCTTGAATCACTCAAGAATTGTTCGGTTGACCCTGCAAGATGGGAACATCCTGGAGAACACGTGAGCCAAATGGAAACTAACCAGTCTGTCAGGAGTAGTCAGCTAAATTACTGATTAGCACCGTCCAAAAGTAACCTATCCTCATTTTAATGTAATATTAAAAATCACACCCCCCAACATGAAGACTGCAGCCCACACCGAGGCCCTTCTCTGCAGACCATGGGGAGTTTAGAAATGCTGTGTCACCAGAATGCTCCTTGGTTGACCCAATGTGCATGAGGAGCCTGTGCTGGGGCTGTGTGCCGAGCAGAGGGGCCATGGCGGGCTGGAGAAAGGGGCTGCCAGGAACCGCACGCAGCTCAGCCAGGGGAAGAGCAAAGGCTGGCCCCTGAGGAGGAACCAGCCCTGGCACCAGTACATGCTGGGGGACACCCAGCTGGAAAGCAGCTGGGCAGACCCCCGGGATCATGGCGGACCCCAAGTTGACCAATTTGGAGCCAGCAAAGTGCCCATGGGGCAAAAGCGGCTAACCGCGTCCTGGGCTGCAGCAGGCAGAGCATTGGCAGCAGGGGGAGGGCGGTGGCCCTTCCCCTCTGCTGTGTCCTGCTCTGGGCTCCCCAGTGCCACACAGACGTGGACATGCTGGACAGAACCCCCTGCCCTGGGCCCCCCCCACATTCCATTGGGGTCAGACTCTTGGTCCGTT
>NW_010115182.1:0-10932 GCF_000699245.1 Pterocles gutturalis | reverse complement strand
AACTTGTACTGGTACCTGGAGTTATTATTTTTTTTTTATTTTGCCCAAGATGTTCAGTTTATGTTTGTGTATCTGTCTCCCACTTGTTAAAATCAACAAGTGTCAGATTCTGTTTTCTGATCTGTCTGGAAATCTGTCATTTTACTGGACAGCTACTTTAAAGTGAGTAGAAAGAGGACAAGAAAGTTAGATTCAGCATTTGCCCACATTAAAATAATAGTTCCCGCATTTCTTATAAAAGGCAACCTAAAAGTTTATTATGCTATCTACCTCATTATTTAGAAAAGACAGTGGAAAAAAAAGAATCTATGACTGACTTTCTCATAGATATTAACTACTGTTAAGGTGTACTCCCAGAAAAGTTTTCATTCAGAACAACATAAGCCTTGTAAGAAGTCTGATTGATTCCCAGACCAACCATCACTTCTCAAGGTCAACCAGTCAGTTTTACTAAATACCTGTTTTGACATCTTTTAATAACAGTATATCTACAAAGCAACAACTTAAATAAAAAGTAAATGTGAATTTCACGAGCATAAGAGAATTTTTTGTTCTGTGTAACACATGTACTTACATTTAAAAGGCTGCTGATGGCATCAGGTTGTATTTTTTTAACATCATCATAACACGGCCACACGATTTTCCTCTTAGTCTGAGGGAGCGAACCATCAATTTGTTCCGTTTCCTCTGGAACACTGCATTTTCCAGTTACCATGGCCCAATCATAGGAAGGACCTGTAGCCAAAATCTCTTCTACATAATAATCCCACTTTTTGAGGCTGGACATATTTACATTTGGTTTCAGTGCCTATTTGAAACAAAGTTTTTTTATAATTGACAGAAAAGAAGTCTTTGAATTTCAAACTTACAAGACAATACAAAACTTAGATTTTCTAGATTATTCTAAATTGAACAGTATCTTGCACTGGGTGAGTAGTGCCACAGTTTGATAATTTCCACAGCAAGATCTTGTCTCAGTCAGATCAAAACTTATAAAACTACTACGAGCTTTGGGAATATACTGCTCATTTTTAGCCTTCTACTAAACCAGGTGCCTACCAAGAACTCTAATTCAGCATACGCAGCTGGTACCATCACAGTGTCTCCTGTGAAAGATATAAAAGGCACTTGATAGCAATCACCTTTCAATTTTTCTCAGCAGAAAATCCAAGACTCTTCACTATCAGAGAGAAGAGACAGGCTCTATAACATAGGTGGACATGCCACTTGGACAAACCACAGTAATATAATGTAGGTAGCCAGAGACTACTCTTTCAGAGTAGTTTAAAACAGATCACTTTGTACTAAAAACGCCTTTTTTTTTTTTTTTCTTCTAAAAAATGAAGCTGGACTTTCAGTTTGCATGCACATTACTTGAAGGGAATTACTGCCTCAGGTGAATAGGCAATTTTAAAGTTCAAAGAGAGACATGATGACTAATTCTGCTATTATAACTGATTTTGCTACTATGACAACACTTCATATGAGGAAAAATAGTTTCTTCTAAGAAAGAGAAAGAAAACACTGTCAAAATATTGAAAGCTACTCCTGATTGCTTACTTATCAGTCTACTGCTTACAGCAAAATGGATAGAACATACAGTGAACAAGCAGCCCATCAAGCTCCACATTCATCACAGTGATGGTTCTACAGAGAAAACAGATGTTTCTCTAAAACAAAGACAGCTGAGCACTTTCTGTCCACTGAGCATCACCCTCTTGTTTTCTCCCTGCTCCCTCTTGCACCACCACTTTATTAGGCGAGTATAAGTGTGTGTGTGGGTTGAAGTGGGCTGCACTGTTGACTGCAATAGTGAACCGACAGAGACTCAAAATACCTTAAAGAAAATATTTTTCTTTTTTTTTTAAATGAGGTCAGTTTATATAGCAGACTTGAGTGCAAGGTGCTAAGATACAATGTGAAACAACTTGAGGAAAACAGGAAAACCAAGAAACACCAAAAAAAAAAAAAAATAAAAATCAGTGGCTCCATGGCCTCCAAGATGGTGCAGACTGTCCCATCATTATGTTTTCTGGTGACCAGCACAGGACAAACATGCAAAAAAATTATTTATCAGGGTGAAGCTCAATGCCAAAGCAGGAGAGAGCAGCACAGGAATGAACTTCTGTGGGGCAGTGGAGAGCAGGAACATCTTAGAACACCTTGTCTCCAGAACCACAGTAAGAACAGCACCCTTTTCTTGCAGTTCCTGGTATTTTGACTGCTTCTTCCCTGGTTATTGCAGAATTCTCTAACGGCAAGTGTACTGTGAATTTAATATAATTATTCAAGAAACAGTCCAACCTAGGGGACATACATTATCATATGAGACAGTGATATAGATAATGTGATTCAATCAGATGATTATGAAATGTATCCCATTATGACTCTAAACTCATTTCCCATAACTGTGGTTTGCAGCATGTAACCTTTTTTTTTTTAAAAAACAATCTGTGCAAACTTTAAGATCATTTTTATAATAATTTATATCATTAAATGATATAAAACAAATATCCTAATTTACCTCAGCAGGATGCACAAGTACATGTTCCAGAATTTGGTGCTTTAAATGACATTTCCATAACTAAGATGACTGAGAATACAAGCCTGTGAGACACTGCTCCAGTCAATAAAGGTGGGTCAATTTTGTCCACCAAATGCTTAATGTAGTAGAGAACAATTAAGATATCAAAACATACTCAAGAAATCACTCAGAATAACAAGCCATCAAGCCATCTGTTTGTGGTTTTTTTTTTTTTTTTTAATAGATCATACCTCTGTTTCAGCAGGGGCATAGAGGTAATTGAAGAAAATAGGGCTCCTTTTGTGCATCTTTTCAATACATTCCCAAATACAAATTCCTTTTTTGGCATGTTTATCTCCTTTATCTTCAAACAATGTCCCTAGGGAAAACAACAGCAGCAAAAAGAGAGCTTTATGATAATACATAACAAAACACTAAAGCATAGCCAAGATGAAATTCACAGACCAAGTGCATAGTAAAATCTACTATCAAATGCCACTGCTACAAGAGATTGCATTTGATGAAACAATTGCAGTGCTTTGCAACTGCCACTCTGACACAAATTGGTAGAATAACAATTCTGTACAGTGTGGTGGGTTACCCTTGGCTGGACGCCAGGTGCCCACCAGGCCCCTCTATCACTCCCCCTTCAGCAAAATAAAGGGGAAGAATAAGATGAAAAACTTGTGGGTCAAAATAAAAGCAGTTTAATTAAAGCAAAGGCCAAGGCCATGCACAGAAACAAAAGCTAAACAAAGATGTTATTCCCTACTTTCCCTCAGTAAGTGATGCCTGGCCACTTCCCGGGAAAGCAGAGTTTCAGTATGTGTAGCAGCTGCTCCTGGAGACAAATGTAGTAACAAATGCCCCCCTCCTCCTCCCTTCCCTTGGCTTCTATGGCTGAGCTGACATCACCTGGTATGGAACAGCCAATCCGGGTCAGCTGTCCTGGCTCCGCCCCCTCCCAAGATGCATTATAAACACCCTGCTGGCTGCCAGTGTACCACTCAGCACTGGGAGGGCTGCTGTGGGGATATAAACCCAATAGTATGAAAAAATATTCACTAGTGTTATATTTATAAACCTGTTCTGATATTTACCGAAACATCCGTGTGTATTTATGGATGTCCCTTCCTGCCTGCAGCTATGCTGACTCAGCAGACCACCAAACCCTGCTAACTGACTCTGCTCCCCACTACCCGAGGTTATGAGCCCTTCCACTCTGCTGGACCAGCTGCACCTGAAATTGCTTTAACTCATTTCAAGGAAAACAAATCAGGCTAGTGTAAAAGAAGTTAGCCATAGATTTCTGCCATCTGAAATTACTTTGGAAGGACATACAATTCATTCAAAGACTACTGGAAACAGGATTTTATATTGCATTGAAGTTTGAAAGCAAACTACACTAAATAAACAAACGCCACCCCCAAATTGTAGATCCATGTAACAATCCAGGTTGAAAGGAACCACAGGAGGTCATTGACTTCAACACCTCACTTTTGTTCAAATTAAAGTAAATAATGGAAGTTTAATTGTTTTTCTTGAAATAAAATAGTTGCTCAAGGTTAGACTGTTCCACAGTTACTACAGATTTTAAGAAAAGCACTAAAATTGACCATATGCCATGAGAAACACCCCATCTGACATTCTGAGCACTTAAGTGTTTTGCTTAGGGATCAAGTTCCAAGAACAGCCTCAACTGAGGTTGTGAAGTCTTACTGAGAGGGCTCTGAGGGTAGATAAGGCCTTGGAACCAGTAAGGTTGCACATGACAGAGTGAAAAGGAAATATAAAAGAAGAGGAACACTGAAGAGAATGCAAGAGAAAGAAGCGAGACATAATAGATGGAAAGTCTTTCCTTTCCTGAAACTGCATGCACTCTCTGAAGGATTCCCAGGGACTTTGTTTCTGTTAAAATAAGGTATTTAGAAGGGGAAACTGAACGATGTGGATAAATTGATAAAAAACCCCTGAGGCATGGCACTAATTTCTTCCACCTTCTCCTAGTCTCATCAGTGGCATGGCTCAGTAATCATTTATTCAGAAAATTCTACATGTTCTTCAGCTCCATTTTGGTTTATATTCCTGAAATGTAATTCATTACATCATCACCATGCAACTGCTGGACCATCTCAAACTAGGCAAATTGTTGTAGGCCAAATATTGGTGAGAAAGATACCAACAACTACTAAATCAATATGTAATAAACAAACATCACACATACCATGTTCTAGTCTTTCATAGTCTGAATCCAGAAGAAATGTCTTAAATCGATTTGATATGTGATGAAAAGCCAGAAACTTCAGATAATACTGATTGAACTCAAACTCTGTTGGGTATTGGTTATGAATCTAAAAAAAAAAAAAGCAGGGGGAAAAAGAGGATATTGAGGTATAATACAAATAGATATGTAATAAATAATAATATGAAATATGATAGCAAAATAACTCCCCTGTGAATGCTGACAACAAATATATCCATAGGCAACCGTCTTCTCTATACACACAAATCTTTCGACATATCATCTAAAAATATTTTAAGACCAATTAAATTCATGTATTGTCTATCCTACAAAAATGTGTCAGAGCAGTTAAGTTGTACAGTATAATAAGCAGTACTATACTCTGTACAAAACCCAGGATCCTTCAAAGTAATCAAACTGCTATAAATCTTTTATGATAACTCATGAGACACCACATAACTTCAAAGGCAAAGATGCTAATCCTGGATGTAGCTGGAAATCAAACTTTAATTGGAAGGTTTTGCAGCAGACTACTTGTTGTTGCTCAGAGCTCAATGTAGCAGACATGCAGAGGCAATGCTGCAAAGGATATTCCACCAATCATTACTGAAACAGATAATTTCTGAACTACTTGCTAGTCTACACATATTTCTTCTTTTTCAAAATATGCACCAAAATATTACAGTACAAAAAAACCCAAACCATACTGAGGAGGTCTCATGCCACTATTCTTTTAAAACAGTAAAAACAATGTACAATCTTAAATTGTTATCCTCAGTTAGTCTTATTACTGCAAGTCTCCAGCATGAGTCAGGAGCAGGTATTTAAGATTATCAGAGTACAGCAATGTGGGATAGTTGGCTCTTCACAACTGCTTCCTCTTGAACATTATCAGAAAGAGCCTGGTGTAAGATTTGAAGCATGAAGTTTAATATTCATGGCAAATTTTTTTAGCATTAACTATTGATGATCTTTAAACTTGATATCCATACAAATTCAAGACTCTAAAGTAAATCTTGACGAGATATTGCTCACAGAAATGTCATGTGTTAATTTAAAATTTACTCCTCAAATAAGTTTATGAATTGTGATCTTTATTTTCAGAATTGAGCACGGTAACTAACTGAAAATTCCCAATTACAATGGAAATAAGTAGTTTGCAATCAAAAAATAAATTACTGATTGGGTTTCAAATTTGAAATATGTCCCACTGTGCTTTGTCTAGCTTCACATCGAACTTGTAAAATACCTTTAGTTCTGAAATCTTCCTATGTCTTGTCTTTTGCATTCCCACCACTCTCATTTTCCTATTCCATCTTTTCTCTCTAATCTCTACTTATCAGTTCCTCAAGAGAGAAATGGTTTTTTTTAGTACTTAAAGAAACTAGTATTAGACTACTTGAAGCTCCTTGATTTGAAGATTTTCACATGTGCCAGTTGAAAAAAAAAAAAAACCCAACCAGCTAAATAAAGAGGACAAATAGGCATTTAGCAAGGAAAGGTTATCTACCGAATGTACAACAGTGAAAAGAAAATCCCTTAAAAGGGCCTATAAATGCATAACCAGCATTTCAGGCAAATAATCTGTTGTTATCATATCACAATATTAGCTTGTGGCTCCGCATTTAACACACTAAGATACTTTAAGATATCTCAGTTCAGTATACCCACACTTACTTTTCCCCCCACTTCTCGCCTGACATAAATGACTACATTCCTGCATTTGTTTTGTAAGAATAAAGGTAAGCAAAATTTTTTCTATAACAAATTCAATAGTTTAACTTCATAGACAAAGTAACTTTTTAGTTCTTACAAAAAAGAATTTTTTTTTTTCTGGCATATATCAGATTAAAATTTAATCAGTGTACAGCAATTCTGTTAAAAAATGACCTAATGTACCTTTGAGCTGAAATCCCAAAAGCTCTGCATACGTGTGTGCAGTTAGACACATCTATACACATACACAAGTAGTTCAGTATACATTTTCCACCTTGTGTTAAGAAAAGTTTTCTTTAATATATTTCAAGAAGGAAAGGCTATATTCTGCTATTTGACATGATTTATACAGGGTTCTAACTCCTACTTATGGTCCAATTATTTTAACACATTTGAAGAGTTACAAGAATAAGCTGCTACTGTAATCCTGTCATGGATCTAGCTGTTGTGAGTTATCCCATTTCTGAGATTTCTGGAACTACAAGTAACTAGAACTCACAATAATATAATTTACTTCTGAAGTGAAAATAACTATCACCTAAAACATTTCCTTGCTAGAAGTGAATATTGTAGTTATTGTCAGTATTTTAATGGCTGCGGATAATTTCAGCACACTTGGAGAGGGAAAAGGTGTCACAGGTAGGTAAAGTGACTACTATTACTGATGATTTATTTAGCTGCAGTGAGTCTGCAAACTTTAAAACATGGCTGAACTATCGGGGAAAAAAAGCTCCTGATAATATACAGTTCCAACATCAGAAGTGATAAATTAGAAATTTAACCTAGGAGAAAATACTTGTGTTCACTTAAGCAATTAAACATAAAAGAGAGATTTTTTTTTTATTACTGTATGCAAGGTAAGCACTTTGGTTGAGGTTAAATATAGCTGGTTTCTCTCTGATACGTCTTTGGTGCCATTTCAGTTTATTCATTAATTTTAATGGATATACTCAAAATTTACATGTAAATTAGAAGCAATGTTTTATACTTTACAATTTCAACACATACCACTTAGAAAGATATGTCTACAGGGACAGAGTATCTGAAAATTACAACTGCATCATTTAAAATGCTTAATTTCCATAACAAATGAACATGTAAAACCAGGGTAAATCGATAGGTGTTTCTAATAGTATGATTCGAGAAACTCAGTATTTCAGAATTCTTTTTCAAATCAACATCTTCCCAATTAACTTAAATATCTCCTAAATGCATTTAATAATCTTACACTACTATCAGCCTTCATTAGTTTTCCAGTACTTCCATCAGCTTTCCTTAGTTTTCCAATACATTTTTGTTTTGTAATTCCATTATATATCAATATTTCCTTAGTTTAAATAAGAAATATATTACTCCAAAATGTCCTGTGCTAGTAATCACTAAGAGGATACATGTACCATGGGAGTAGCACACTCACCTCCTCTTACACAGGGTGCTGTAACAGAGCTCCTTATTGAGCTTAAAAGAAGTCAGTTCTAGAAATCATTCCATTTTAGTTATATTTAATAAATTACCAAATAGATAGATACACAAGAAAAACAAGAAAAACTTCCTGCACTGACATCACTTACATAAACTTAGTCTTCTTAGAAGCAGAGAGAGTATCTGCCAGATGCTGCTATTGTGAAAGAATGATTTTGCATTAATAATTCAGCTGACACCTGGAGATATTGGCATAAACAATGACTTTTTACAAGATGATGCAGTTCTAATTTAGGAATCACTGCTTCATTTGTTTTCTCTCCATCTTTAGTTTAACCCATTACATTTAATGCACATACTGGCTTCATGGTGACTTTCTTACTGTACCTAGTACGTTGAGACTATAATAGTTAAAAATGTTTTGAAAGGACCAAATGTTTGTTTTTCTAGTCAATGGGCAATTTTTTTAAAACTGATGATAATATATTACACTTCAGGATCAAGTTGCAGTCTAATTGGATTCTGTAGTTGTCTAACAAGTTGCACAGAAACCAATGACACTTAACAGAAATGTTCAAGTACAAATGTTAAGTAAATTTATTTTTCATACTAAATTGCTATGAAAATTCAACCATTAATTTGAGTTCAAAAGTAATTTCCTTAGAGTTTACAATCATACTGTTAGAATTTAGTAAGTCAATACTATGCCACCATGAGCTTTTCTAGTAAACTTACTCAGAGTTTAACTCTAAATAGGATTGCAAGTCATTTAGATGTTTTCTAATAACAAATAAATATATACTATCTATATTACGCTAATTATGGAGTAAAGCTGTGTTCCCGTGTCCTTTCTTGGCTGAAGATAACATGAGTTGAAAAGATCATAACCCTAGACAGCCCTGTCTTTCCTCATGAGAAGTTACTGCCTCCTTCAGACTGACCCACTGAATTGCTTCTAAATCTACACCCATCAACATGACATGGTCTTTTCTACCAAATTTTTTCTACCATTTTGATTGGAAAAGGCAAGCAGGTCTGCTAACAGACTGGAAGGGTGGTTTGAGATTAAGAAAAGGACAGACTTTAGAATTAAGCTGAAATGAGTGCAATATTCTTAACCTAACTTCTTCCTACACCATGTAACTGCTGGTGTTCATTTTCTTCAGAACACACTATATATAAAAAATAAGAACCTCAGGTCCCCCTGATTTATAGCTTGTTGCTTCCAGAACTGATGGAGTACAAGGCCTCTTCAAAGCTCATCATCAAGCACAAGAAATTAAAAACTGTCTAGTTACTGTATGAACAATCAGTCAATTTCTTCTGAATAAAGATACTCCAGACCACCAATAGCCAGTCTTAAGTCATTATCTGTAACATCTGAAGTAGTGCCATCTACACACTTATTTATGAATACTTCTTAGATAGACGTTGACTTACCTGATGCACACAGTCTAAGAACTGTAAGAAAACAGGAGCAAATCCACTACCCTGACAATTGAGTGTCAGATTACTACGTTGACTGAATTTATGACCAAACGAGAGCCATTCTTTTTCCACCAGCATTCGGAAGCCTTCAAGTGTCCTATAAAAGGGATCACTGAGTAACTGCACCAGAGACACTACCTAGATCACAAGACAGGATATATTGTGTTAAGAGTGACAGAAGGTAGAAGAACACTTTAGTCAGCGAATATAAATATTCCATAATCTGCTTATAGTTCAAGGAAACAAAAGCCTTCATATAAACTCAATTACAAGTATTTTACCACATACATTAAGCATTTTTATAAAACAAATCAAATAATATCTCACATGAAAGCGTTCCAACTAAATTGGGACTTTACGATATCTGTAAAAGTAAAACCTGAGCAACTATTGACTTTGGAAGTCATTACAATGCTTACCACATTTAAATTACATTTGAAATAAACCCACTTTTATTAATAAAATAAAGATAAATAAACATTTATAAAACAGTATCAGCTACCTCACAAAGAAAGTGTTAAAGAATTAGTTGTGAGGGTGACAGAGTTTTTGCAGTGTTGCCATGCTATGGTGCTCACTAGCCAACTTCAGCCCATTACAGACAGCACCTCAGGGGACTTTAAAATGCAGCAGACTTCTTTCACTTCCAGCTATGTATGTCCCCTTCTCTACTCTTCATCCCTTGATGATGACTCCAGTAATTATGTTAACATTCTTGTGTGGGTTTGTTTACCTGGTATCAGGATGCTGGCTGCACATTAAGTTTTTATTTACTAGAATAATTGATATCTGTGTTTATCTTCTACATCATGAAGCAACCACATGTCCACAATGCATCTGTTAAATGAGGCAGCGGGTCTTCATTCATGTAATTTGTAGTTTGTTTCACAGTTATCTGTTCTGGTGATCTGTTCTTGCAGCAGGTGTTACAGTCACTTTGGCAAAAATTTAGTTTTCTCCCTGTGTGTGGTCTCCTAACTTCATTTATGGAAAGTGAACAGCAAGCGAAAGAATTCCTCTCCTTCCCTCCTGCATTTAAAGTGTACTATGTTTACAAAGATAAATTATCTGTTGTGTCAACTTTCAGCTTTCATTCTCACATACGGTCAGGTGCAGGAAAGCAGATTTTTTATCTAAGCTTGTAAGTCCATCAGGACTTTAGGAACAAATTCATTTTAAGGAACTCTTTCATGGTGTAAATTGCAAATGAATGCAAGGTTTCATGCATTCTAGTTTCTTCTCTGCTGCCACAACACAAATTTATTGATGTTATATCAAATTATCAGTCACTTGTATAAAAAAAGTATTGCCTAGTGTTTCTTTCTAATATTTAGCTATTTCAAGGTTTTAGTAGCAGCTTACTTGTGCAGTAATATCCCAGCCATCTTCCAAACAAACCATAACAGAAGAACCATTTTCCAGGAGCTCAGAGATGATCACACCCAACTGCATTATCCTGTGAAGCTATAAAGTATTACAAATAAGTAATACACTCAAGTATAAGATAAATTTCTAGATATTATCAATAAATATTTTTTAT
>NW_010115181.1:23569-54099 GCF_000699245.1 Pterocles gutturalis | reverse complement strand
CCAGCAGGGAGAGGGAGGTGATTCTGCCCTCTACTCTGCTCCTGTGAGACCCCATGTGGAATGTCCAGGCCTGGGGTCCCCAGTACAAGAAAGACGTGGAGCTCTTGGAACGGGTCCAGAGGAGGGCCACAAAGACGATCAGAGGGCTGGAGCACCTCTTCTATGAGGAAAGGTTGAGGGAACTGGGCTTGTTTAGCTTGGAGAAGAGAAGGCTCCAGGGAGACCTCATTGCGGCCTTCCAGTACTTGAAGGGAGCCTATAAACAGGAGGGGGAGTGGCTATTTACGGGGGTTGGAAGTGGCAGGACAAGGGGGAATGGTTTTAAACTAAGAGAGGGAAGATTCAGATTGGATATTAGGTGGAAACTTTTCACTGTGAGGGTGGTGAGGCAGTGGCCCAGGTTGCCCAGAGAAGCTGTGGATGCCCCATCCCTGGAGGGGTTCAAGGCCAGGCTGGATGGGGCCCTGGGCAGGCTGCTGTAGTGGTTGGCAACGCTGCCCACAGCAGGGGGGTTGAAACTAGGGGATCACTATGGTCCTTTTCAACCCAGGCCATTCTATGATTCTATGATTCCTTGTTTTGATTTTTGTTTATTTAATGTTCATTTGTTTATTTGTTTGTTCCTCCTCCAAGCATCAAAGTCTGCTCAGAGCTCACTTTGTGAGATTGAATCTGAGGGCAATGGAAGTGGTGAAGCTTCACTTTTGGGACTCAGAATATTGAACAGAACAGAGTTCTAGCAATCAACAGAGCCATTGAGACAAATCTGTGGATAGCAAAGTGAAGACTGGAGAAAGACCCACCTGTAGTGAATTTGCCTGATTGGCTTGGAACACTAAGTGTAGTTGCTTTCTCGTGCTCACTGGTCCACCAAAAAGACTGAATTCATAAGTGTTATAAGTCAGTAAGAAACATTCTGAGGAAAAGAAAGCAAAGCAAAGTGGAAAGAAGAGGAGAGGGTTGTGGTTTTTTCTTTTGGGTAGCTTTGGGTTTCTGGGTTTTTGTTCGTTTGTTTGTTTTTTAAGTAGACCTAAGCTTGATTGTAACTGGTCATTAATAAGATTAATGATTGAAGAGGAAATGGATAAATATGGAAACTGACACCTCATATAGGACTAGATTCTGTGCCTTTCTACACAATTAATTTATTTAAATGCATTTAAGCATGACCGACTATGGCATAAGGTGCTACTCAGTGTGACTGCTAGTATCACAGCCTTGGGTTTAAACTTTATTATAAAAGCCTTTTTCAAATAGCTTAGAAAACGTGTATAACAATGGGGTAAAATTCAGAGGAGCTACAAAAATCTAAGCAAACAAGGCTTCCTCCTCTCACAGCACTGCATTATCAAGACTGTGTGCAATTCAGATCCAAGTTCTGCTTCAAATATATTGCTTTTAAGCTCTGAACCTGATTAAACACATAAGGAGCACATTAAAAAGCAACTAATTTTCTCCATATCCTAGATTCTTAAATTCAATTTTATAAATTGGATGTTACACAATGTGCCAGTATTCAATTCTTTCAGAGAAACATGATCACGCTTTCTTACGTTCAAAGGACTCAACTCTTTGCACAGCTAAGGGCAATCAAAGTCCATTTAATAGAAGATTACATTCACACGCATTTAGGTAAAATATAGCAAAAATACATGAGTCATGAGGTGACTTATGACACTATACTATTTCTAACATTTTTAAATAAAGGGGCACTGCCAGGTAATGTGTGTTAAATTAGCACCTTCCTCTCCACATTGCCAACAAGTATTATTATCCAGCAAACTCATTTGAACAAGCATGCAGAAGATCAGTTAAATCTTGCATAATTTTAAATTACAGTTACATTTTGATCATGTAAAAAAAAATCTTATGTTTGGAGACTGTGAGAAATTAAGGGGTTTAGGAAAGAAATGTGAACTCTGATGTTTGGAGTGAGATAACTGAATGGCGCAGTACTATAGAGGCTTAAATAGCTCTTATAGTTGGCAAATATTGGTAGAACAGAAAGTATTCTAACTTTGTATTAGGAGAATAAGGAAGCGGGAACACAGAAATAGGATGAGGAAAAATGTGTCATGAACAAGTTTTGAGGAAAATTCTCTATTGAGAATTGACTAAAAAAAAGCTCATGGAATATATTTCCCACCATAAAATTAATGTAATGAAAATAAAACATATGGTAAAATCTATTAAATACATTTTCTATTAAATACATATACCATTCCATATTATTCATTTTGCGAAATACACATTCTAATTATGTCAACATGATATATAAGTACAGAATAATATATAAAAGTTGTATTGTTGTATTATACAAAAAAATACATATGAGAGTAAGTGATGTTTATGTACTATTTTTATTAGACATTTTGAAATGCTTTGTTTGAAAGCTAGGAAGCAGAGAAATTTCCTGAGAATCTAAAACATCCCAATGCTTAACTGAAACATTTGAGACTGATAGAAACCCTTTGTGTCAAGTGAGTGCTGCAGAGATGCTGTAAATGAACTGAAAATCTAGACTTTTTGAGCCCAAAAATAAGAGTTAATAATTGAACCTACTTGCAGCTTACATGTGGGAAAGAAACAATTATCTCTCTATAATAAGTGCATATTCAATACTGGCCCATGAGGAACTTGGTCTAGAAGGCAAAGCAATAATTGTCTGGGACCTTATATAACACAAAGAAATTATCAATAATATAAGATTGAAACTCAGAACTCTCAAACATGGTAATGCAGTGGCTGAAACATTTTTAATTAGCATGTAAAAGAAAGTATCTGTTACTATAGAAAAAGAGAATTACTAAAACAGTTCAGGTGTCCACTGTGGATTCATGAAAGTCATTAGTCTCTCTTAGAAATCTTTTGATGGGGGTGTCAATTCTAAACCTGAAATCAAAGAGGAAGTCTACTTGATCATGTGCCTGAAGAAAGAGAAAATCTGAACAAAAAGCAATGTGCTCGACAAGTTTTTGGAGGAGGATACAAAGAAACATATAAACAATAGCAAACTGATAATTGAGGGAGCTACTTTTTCTATTGTTTTCAAGAGTATATGCTAATACATGTTTAAGTAGTTGGAACACTGACGCAAATCCAGCTCTAACACTTACATGAAGGACTGGTGTAGAAATTTTTGTCCTTAAGCCTAGAACTTTTTTTTTTTTTTGTTTAAATGCAGTTACCGGGCATTGGTCAATCATATATTGTAGAGAGTGTAACTTAAGTTCGATAAAGAAAGGCTTTAAAGAATTTTGATATGTGACAAAAGCTATTAGTTGTTTTTTGTTGCAAATAAGTACCTGTCAGAAATTTCACTCAATCACTCAATAACAGAAAGTCCTCATAAGCTCTCTACAATACATCAAGGTTCCCCTGTTGTTTGCATACATTTTAGTACCTGGTTCCTACCACGTTCTCTGAAATGTTCACAGCAAAACCACTTGGAATCTCCTCCCAAATATTGCGGGTAATTTCAGATAGCTGAGAAAACAGGCAGACCAAGTTACAAGAGACGGAGAAGGGAGGATGAGGGAAGGAGAAAGTGACCACAGCTGAAAACGCAAAAGATAAAGGATGAAATGAAAACAAATTAAAGCAACTTTAAGTTGCTCTTTAGAATCCTCTACCAGACTGGTCAACAACAGTAGAACTGTTCATGGCTAAGAAAACACACACTGGCTGAATGTGGACTTAAATTCTAGTTGGATAAAGTGAACCATGATGCTTGGAAAAATCTCAGTGGAATTATAATTTGTTCTAAGACATCTGAATGCAAAAATATTTCAGAAGTAAATAACAGTAAGAGTCATCATAGAATTTATTTTTAGAAATGCTTCCTGAATACCTAGTATGGTTTGTAGATTTAAAACCTCATATTAACATTCTCCTGGGTTGCTTTTCCCTGCACATTTGCTAGCTGGACTATATTTTCTGTGAAGAATAATGATTTTTTTTATGTGGACAAGTAGGAAACTGCATTAATTATGGGAGTCCTTGGCCATGTTTCATCCTCTTAATCCAGCTGAAAATTTAATCTAATTGGAGAATGAAAAACACAGAACATGGAAAGGAGGCAATGAAATTGCTATTGTTTGATGCACCCTATCATCTTAATAAAATTTAAATATTTTCAGTCTAAATATTTCAGGGATTTGACTGTTCAGTTGCTCATCAACATGAAATACATGGAAAGAAGCCATGACAAGGAAATCACCAACACGTTAGCCTTCTGTCTAACATTAGTTATGTGTTTACCCACAAACTTACATGCTCTCTAGACTTACGTATGTACAACTGTAATCACTCGCTCCACAATATGTGAACACACAGCTGTTTTACTGGCATCATGGAAACAGTTAAAACCAGCTCTATTTCCCAGACTGCATGTTGTATTTATTACTTGGAATGTGACTTCCCTCACTAGTCATCTATGTTTCTGTGCTAGTCAATAGAGAATTAATATTAAAAATATTTTTTTTATCCAAATGTTTCTATCAGCATCTTGAATGTCAATTCTAGTTTGTTAGCCATTATCAGAAATACTCTGAATCCCAATATAAATCAGTGTCCTGCCAGAGCCAACTATAAAAGTATGATTCATTTTAAATGAGAGGATCTTGTCTGGAGTGCAAATGCTCCTGTCCCCTCAGTGCTGTGACAGTATACCTCCTGGAATCCTACTTGATAAGTGAGAATTTGTCTGAGAAAAAAATTCATGTAATTAAGTAAAATCAGCATAGGTTTTGATGATATTAGAGAATTTAAGAGGTGTAGGTGTTGTTACCATAGTAAAATCCACTTTCTGCAATCTAGTTCCCCAGCTCTCTAGAGTACCTTTCATACTTTTTAAAGGTGTTGCTGATTCTTCTTAGTGTTTTCCTAGCTGTGCGTTATTATGTGCATTTATAAGAAAAAAAACGTTTTGTGATTGAAAGTCCATTAGTTTCTCTTTTTAAACCACATCAGAACACTGAATCTGAGGGTGTTTTCACTTTGTTTTTAATAACAATTCATCGGGTTCCTCCAAACATTAGGATGATGTCATAAACACTGGATTATGAATTTGGGCTGAGAATAAGCAGTGGTAGCAGATGGACTCCTGAAAAACAAAGATCCTGTTTTCATTCAAATGTTCCTAGTAGTAAAGAACAATGGAAGATAAATATTGAAAAAAATATAATGTAGAAACAGAATGGCTTGTAAACAGAATGCTTTCAGAGTCAGCTGCTCTTTAAGCAAACTAGAATAGAGTGGCTCTAGAGACACATTACATGATTCAGTGTAATTACTGGCTTGTTCAAGTAAGTGCATTTTATCTGATTCTATTCTGAATCCATCAATGCAGCTATATGGTACAATGCTATACTTTGTATTTTGGAAAAAGGGCCATACAGAATAGTAGACAATACATCCTCACAATTTTATACAATATTAGATGAAGTGACAGAAAAGTGAAATACAGAAGGGATTTTAGCACAAATTATGTTTTCAGAGTGATGAGAGTTTGGAGACACTGTAAAATATATTATCTTTTTTTATATTTTTTAAAGAACAAACACAGAAAAAAAAGTGTAAAGTGTAAAGTGTTAGTGTTTGTTTCTTAGAAAATGTCCTAACCACCAAGATATACAATATCACGATATCAGAGGTATCAATCAAACAATCTTCACTCAAACTTTTTTAGGTGGGACATGACAAAGGAAGCGAATATCGTAATCAATTAGATCAGAGGAGGGAAACAAGAACAATTCTAGAAGGAAGTCCAGCATCTTATTTTCCTTGTGTTGTGAGTGTGTGTTTTGTTTTGTTTTGTTTTGTTTTGTTTTGTTTTGTTTTGTTAATATAACACATATAAATGGGCTTGGAAACAGCAACAGGTTTTAACTTAATGGGTTAAATCATATTACCTATTGCTTCTATTTCCACCCCAAAATAATTTGAATTATTTTCTCCATGAGAAAGAAAGTTAACATTTTCAAAAGGAAAGATAAAAAATAGATGCCCCAGTACAGTATGGTATCTAGCTAGAGGGTCAAAAGAAATTTGGAGATATCAAATTGTGCCCTCTCAAGCTGAATAAAGAACTTTGGCTAGAGTAGGCTGGATCAGGGAAAGTGTGGATCTCCTGCTTCATGCCTGTGTATGAAAAGTTACATTTGCGTGTAGTCAGTTTTTTAAAATTATGTAGTCTCTGCCAAAACAAGGAGCTGGAAGGCACTGTGCCGCTGAAAGCTATGATCTAATCACTGTCACTGAAACTTGGTGGGATGAATCACATGATGGGGCATCCAAAACTTCTCCGGGCAACGTGTTACAGTGTCTCACCACCCTCACTGTAAAAAAACCCTCTTCCTTATGTCCAATCTAAATCTACTCTCTTGCAGTTTAATACTGTCGCCCCTACTGCCACTACAGACCTTGGTAAAACATCTGTCTCTGTCTTTCTTTTAAGACCCCTTTATATACTGAAAGGCTGCATGAAGGTGTTCCCAGAGCCTTCTCTTCTCCAGGCTGAAAAACCTCAACTGTCTTGGCCTGGCTTCATAGGAGAGTTGTTCCAGCCCTCTGACCATTTTCATGGCTAAAGCACGATCACTGCAACCCGGGCTGCCACCAGTCTTAACCTAATTCTTCTGAGTTGGTAAACAACAGGTCTAGCAATGCTTCTCTTCTGGTCAGGCTGTCTAGCACATTGATTAAGAGTCTATCCTCCAAGAGTCTCCTGGACTGCTTACAGATTGTTGTGCTGCTCTTCCAGCAGATCTCGGAGTAATTGAAGTCCCCTAGAAGGATCAGAGCCTGCAAGCACAATGCTTTCTGGAGCTGAAGTAAGAACACTTCATCAACAGGCTCCCCTTAGTCAGTTGTCCTGCAGTAAACACCAACCACAAGGTTTCCTTTGTTGGCTTAATCCCTAGTTGTTTACCCGTAAACTCTCAGCTTGTTCGTCATTGCTTTTCAAAGGCAGCTCTACCCAGTCAGTCCATTTTGTTTATATAGAGGGCAAACCCCTCCCTCCCCTCCTTCCTTGTCTGTCCCTCCCAAACAGTTTGTAGTCATCAACTGCAGGACTCCGGTCATGCAATTCATCCTACCAAGTTTCAGTGACAGTGATCAGATCATAGCTTTCCAGCTGCACCACGGCTCCCAGCTCCTCTTGTTTGTTACCCATGCTGTGCATTGGCATAGAGACACTTCAGCTATGCTGTCGACTGCCTCACCTTTCTGCTGGAGCCTTTTTGGAGGGTTGGAGGACATTCCTAACTACTTTGGTAGGTGTGCTCATCCACCTTGTTGCTTGCGAATACACAAGTGTTACAGCTTTGAAACACAACCCTTTAAGTTTAGAGTGCGAATCACTGTCAGCCAATCTGCCAGCAAGGATTCTCTTTCCTCTTCTAGATAGGACAATCCAGGTAGGACTGAGGACTCAAGTAGGCCTGTTTGGTTTTTTGGGGGTTTTCTGGGGTTTTTTTTGGTTTTTTGGGTTTTGTTTGTTTGTTTGTTTGTTTTTTTCCAGTGAGGTTTAAGGCAAAACACATTAGTAGACTGTTGTAGCTTTCTGCTTCAGTTTTTTTTTATGAAGGGAGGAGGATCAGATTCCCTTCTCATGCCTTTGCCTCCCTTCTCCATGCATTTGTTTGTGCTCTCTATGATAATTTCAGGGCAAAACTGGTGTTAAATTTGTGTACATCCCTAAGAAACTCTCCTAGTGGTATCTTCAATAGTACTTCCAGGAAAAATACTTCAAATGGGTAAAACAGTGGGTTACACTTTTCTGTGGCATAAGTGGGAAGATTTTTAACAAAGAACTCTCACTCCTGTCTTGTGTTTTTAAAAGATTTGTGCAGAGAATTAAGCGTATACAAAAAGTACAGAAAAAGACCAAGTTTAAAATGGATGTATCTGTTCATTGCACTGTACAATAACAGGTTAGTTTTGCTGTATCCATTTGCTATCTGTAGGAATTCCTTTCTCTTGGTGAGCTGTGCATAGAAAGAGGCTTATGCTATTACTCAGTGATAGTCTTTATATAATGGCTATTCTATACAATTTAGTTACTTCCTTGCAAACTCCTTCAGTCCCAAAGGCCTTTATTGATCTTCTTTCAATCAATTGGCCACGGTCTTACAGAAAAACACAAATAGTTGACATACTAATGAGAATTCCTGACTCCTTCCAATTGAATACTTGACCAGTCAGTGTGAACACTCAACAAACCTACAACTTCATCACTAGCAGTAATTGCAATCAATAAAGAGGTTAACTTGTAATGTTATCTGAAAGATGGAGACAAGGGGAATTTCTTAGGAGATACAAAGAGATAGATGCACACATTCCACCTGCAGACAGGAAGGCTGTTGGTTATGCAGACCACTAGAATCACATAGCCTTTTCTGTAAAAGTACTCTTTCTGACACGTAAATCAGAACAAGTGGCTCCAGTGTACTGATAAAAAATAATTAAAAAAATATAAATACTTGTGACAAAATATTTCTTTCACCCTGGAAGCTGAATTCCTTGTAACTCTAATGGCACAAGGAATGAGCATGATTATTGGGTTTGAACTAGTGAACATCAGTTCTCTTCCACCTTCATAAGAAATTACATATTCAAGTATTTCAACAGACATTTTTCTCCTCCCCTTTCCCATTTGTTCACTTTCTTTCTTTCCAAGGTTATTATAAAAGCTAAAAAATAAAAGTACTGTGGGCTTTTTGTCTGTAGTTGTACATAGTGGGAACTAAATCCATAAATGCAGAACAATGTTAAAGAAGGAAGAAAAAAACCTTCTTGAACATATAACAGAAAAAATTACATCAGCACAGTCCTCTTAGGCATTCTATTGTCACCTCTTTTTTCTCAGGAATACAGAGAAATGTTGAAATGTGTATATGCATTACTATAAACTTCCTGAAAAAAAGAGATCATGACTCTTTTATTTTTAAACAAATTTGCAGCAATTTTCTTGGTGCCAGTAAGTAGAAAACCATTTTCTTATGCAATGATGGATGTCTAATGTTTTCTTTGATGTTGCAGTTTTTCGGTTTTGTGGAATGATATTTGTGACAACATCTAAAGTATTTTCTATATGTATTGATATTGTGATGTTAATTTAATTTAACCTAAAAACTGCTTTTCAGATGTGAATTAGAGGAAAAAAAAAGTATAACATATTAACATTTAATATCTCCAGCTATTTCAGTATTGTTAAAAAACAGATGACACAATCTGAAATGAACTTCAGTGATAGTCTATATGTTCAAAATAACGTTTGTCACAACTATGAACCCTGAAATTAAGTAAGAAAGGATAATTTAACACTCAACGGTAACTAATTCAAGCATTTATAGCCTGCAATTGATACCTATTTAGAAATTAACCTAAAGAAAATAACCAGATTATTGTGGATGTTCTCTGGAATTAAGAATTTCTCCTCACTGAATTTAGCTCATCCTAAACCAAATGTCTTCCATTCTTCTGTTTCTCATTCATTCCTTTTTCTGTTCTCTTATGCTCAGTATTAATACATGTGCCCTGTTCATCTTTAGGTCATTCTTTTTTGCAACCTTTTTGACCATTTCTTCTTGAAATCTTTTTCACTATGTATTTTCTTTACTGAATTCATCCATATTGTCTTCTAGTGTGTGAATTATCTTATTGGAATGCCCTCAGAGAACTTTACTTTCCCTTTCCCTCTCCTCTTTTTTCCAGGTTTTTTTTCCGAAAGTTCTTTAGTACACTGTCTTTGACATCCTTTTTCTTCTCAATGCCTAAAAAATAGATATTCAGCTACCATCTTCATGTACCCAGGATCTTTAAGTTCTCAGCTTCAAAGAGATGTGTTCTTTTTTTTTCAGAGTAAAATTTTGATTTCTTTCTCTGACATCTTCATATCTCAAGCTCAAACCAGTAAGAACTTATCTTTAAAACTTTTTTTTTTTTTTTTTTTTTTTTTTTTTTTAAATCTTTCTAACTCTTTCTATCCAGTTTTTGATTCTGGTTCTCTTTTTCAATACCTAGACAAACATCTCAATTTGTACATGACTTGTTTAGGGACTGCATCTCCAAACTTTAGGAAGTATGAGTTAATGTAGAGAAACACAAGGAAGAAGACAAAGATAGGGACAAACTTTTTAGCAGGGCCTGTAGTGATAGGACAAGGGATAACGGTTTTAAACTAAAAGAGGGTAGATTTAGACTGGATATGAGGAAGAATTTTTTTACTGTGAAGGTGGTGAGACACTGGAACAGGTTTCCCACAGATGTGGCAGATGCCCCATCCCTGGGAACATTCAAGGTCAGGTTGGATGGGGCTCTGAGCAACCTGATCTATTTGAAGATGTCCCTGCTCATTGCAGCGGGGGGTGGACTAGCTGACCTTTAAAGGTCCCTTCCAACCCAAACTATTCTATGATTCTGTGATTCTGTTTTACTAATTAAGATATTTAGTCAGCATGTTTGTTTGTTGACTCTACAGTAATCAGAGGGGGTGTGGTATGTATATACATAAATATGAGAGTGTGAGCAAGCTTACTGGTTATCATCTCTCATGCTCTATTTTTCTTACAGATCTACTTGTGTTTTCCCATGTTTGCAAACATTAGGCTGTTACTTCTGTTTGCATTTGAATATCATCCTACATCTTCAAATGCTTTATTTTTTTTACACAGTTTTTAGTTTGGTGGTAACTGCACTTCTGGGTAACATTCAATGTTTGCTTAGCTCAGTATCCTGTCTTTGATAGTTGCTTGTAGAAGGTACTCAGGGAAGTGCAATATGGCAGGTCAATCATACAGAGATCTTTCACACAGTGTACGTTACCATTTTTAAGCATTAGAAGACTAAAAACTTAACTATGTCAAAGGTTTTGCTAGTTTTTAGTCATCCTTGTTGGAGGTTTATTCCTTTAGTTACCTCTTGAAGTCTGTAAGCTTTCATCTTCATAAACATCCTTCAGGAATGAGTTCCATGGTGTCAGTGTCTTATTAAACAAAAAAAAACACAAAAAAAAAAGTTTCATTTTTTTCTGTATGAACTTACCTCCCTACCTTCAGATGACTTTTTTTAACTCCCTAACTTCTGATGTTCTGAACAATACAGAATAATTGCACTTTATTAGCTGCATTCATGACTGAATTTATTATTTGGTTGCCACCTCTCATATTCTCTCTCAATTACGTTATTCTTGAGCTGGAGAATTCTTGGCTATTTAATTTGTTGTCATAAGAGACCTGTTTAATACCACTAATCATTTTTTTACAGTCTTTGTACCTTTATGGGTCCTGCTATGTCCTTTTCTGAAGAAGGGGATCAGAGGTGAATATAACATTCAAGATACAAGGACACCAAATATTTATTATTGCCTGCTGCTGCTATTTATTAACTGAGAACTAATATTATTAATATAATAATTTATTTCATAAACAGTAATAAGTAACTTAGAACTCATCATACTGTAGATGTAGTTGGCTTTTTTTCCCACCCCATGTACAGTCCTTTTGTATATCAATTTTGGATTTTTTTCTCTCCTTCCAAGGAGGGAATAGCAATTTATTCTTTATAAAAAAAAGTATAAGAAGCTAATGGAGTGGGAAAAAAATGAGTCTCCCACTACAATTACTGAGTGTTTTTTTTATGTGAGTCACTTGCATAGAGAAAAAAAAAACCAAAAAAACAACCAACCAATATGATAAGGTTTATCTTTCCCTCTCTAACATTTTGATCCCTAGCATACCTCACTGATATAGAAGGTATAGATGGAACTTTGAACAACTGAGTATACATTTCACACAGTGGGATGTTTCAAATAATAAATGATTCTGGGTTTCTGCTCTGTTTTTGAACAACACTTGAATTACATATATTTAAATTTATTTAAATTTTTACAGTTTTTTGCTTACACCTGCTTAATTTTTCAAACATTATCTAGTTGAGTCTAAATTTTTTCAGTGATTCACACCTCCAAAGATTGTGCGTGTGTTGTTTCTTCAAATATTGCAGTTTTTTGAAATTGTCTTCTAAAACAACCTAAATCTCCCAGTTTTAATACAACTGGGTAAAATATATTAATTTCACCTGAACTGCAAGGTGGCATTTCATTTTCTGCTGAATATTAAATTAATATCAGAGCTTTTATGAACATCCAAGAACAAAAAGCTTGACAGAAAGGCCTCCCATAACCTCTTGCAGACTAAAAACATCAAGTTGCACACTGACTTATGCACATTAAGCACTGAAAATCTGCAGCATACCCTGGGCCTAGTAAGGGTTAGCATCTTTTCTTTCTGCGGCTTCTGTTACAGTGTCTCAAAACAGCCACTGATTCTTGAGAGCAGGTAGCTTTTTCTGCCTCCGCCATCATCAGACACAAATAAATAATTGAAACAGGAAAGAAAATTAGACAGAGCATTGCCAAAGAGGTAAGCCTTCCGTATTCTGAGCTGCCAGAAAGCTGCAGAATGAACAGAGTAACATCTCACAATGTTGTCCCTGGTCAGAAGAGGTCACGACTTGAATTCAGAGAGACTTCTAACCTGTGCTGAGAAAGCAGGAGCCTGGGACAAACTTTATTGTGAAAAAGGCATCTGTGATTCATTGAATTCCTGCATCTTAACATGAGCCACCATTTCAAGTTATAAATTATCTCTATATTTAAAAATACACTGGTAGTGCTTGCTACTTCTCTATGATTGATTGGGGGACATTTTTCAGATTCTACTGGAAGACACTTGCTTTCATAAAGGACTAAGATTTTCCTTTTTGCTTCCGTAACATCTGTAGCACCTTTTCTCCAGTAAGACTTAGCCCTCCATTCCTTCTAAATCCATTAGGGTTATGAAGGCTTTTTAAAAAATTATTATTTTTTTTTTAATTTCAAAACAGAAGGGACCAAAGAGTATGTTCTAGATTTGCACATAACAACCAACGTTTCATCCTGATTCATCACTATCAACATTTTTCTGTTCAGAACAAAAGGAATCAGACTTTAGAAGAATGACAAGGTAAAGGCAACAGAAAATATATTCATCACGCTGAAACAAGACAGAATTATCATGAAAGTTGTATTATAATTCTGAGTCAATTTTGAACAAGAACAGTGTATGCAGTATTTAGATGAAAAATGAACCACAAATAAGGGACTTCTCAGAAAAAATATGAGACAATATAGAGAATCAAAGGGGACAGGAATAAAACCTGAAAGCTGGGCATAAAAGAAAGGTATTTTAGTACAATGAAAGTTTTTCTACATTTTTATTTTGCTGACTAATATGTTTGGTTCAAAAATTTCTTGCATTTCTAGTTGCTGAAGCAGGTATTTTTAATTATTTGAGACTGGTCTTTTAAAAATAGGTAAATGAACTTATTTGGATGGGATGAGAACTTATCCAAATCTTTACACGCCCTTGAACACCAAGAAAAAGCCTTCTGAACTTTCTGAAGAAATGCAGCAGTTTATTTGTCTTTAAACTTTGTGTATGTTGAGATTTTTCTGAATTCTGATACTAGAAGAAAAAGATACAGGGAAATAAATAAGATAGATATGTGCCATTGTTTTTTTTTTAAATGTTCTGATTAAAATTCTATATACTTATATGCATATTCTCTCTTTTGCATAAATCAAATTTATAGGAAGTTTAGAGCTCACCACACTGTAGACAAGGGATACTCCGTAAAACAGAATAGGTCTTTAAATACAAACAGATACGACTGTAAGCACAAATTAGTTAATTCAGAAACTCTTTAAGCAGATGAACATTTTATTGAAAGTCTGTAATTTACAACTGAACACACGCTGTATGTGTTTTGAAATTAATTTCCTATCAGATATCTGATGATATTTGACCAGTCACTAACCTAAACCTTAACATTAATGAAAATTCATTTGAGTTACAACTCAAGGTTTCTGCAATTAGAAAAGGTACTTTCTAGAGTCTTTTAAGTTGTACACTGACAAGGAGAAAATTACATTGTAGTGGCATAAACAGGAATGGATTTTGGATTTTGATTTCTGCCTAATTAGTTTTAAATGAGGCTTTTAAAGAATGGTTCTACTTTTGTAGAATGCAACTGTACTACTTCATGAAGAGGAGATAGCTCCTTTCACTTTTCCTTTCAGTGCACCATCACAATGCATATGAATTTGCTTTTAGTAATATTGCTTTTGTTAACAGTAGTCATTCCAAAATCAGAATCTTCAAACTTTAGTCAATAGGAGGCAGAATTATGCAAAAAAATCTACCTACGTATTGTGAAAAATAAATAGTCATTTGTTTTTCAGAACTCGAGCTAAATATCTTGTTAGATGAGAAAATATATTTTAATAGTTAATTCAATCATATAAATTTGTTTGATAATGAATTTACCAAAAAGGAGATTACAACATTTACAAAACTCCTCATCTTCATTGTGAGTTTTAATATAAATATGTATTGTTGGCTTGAACTTGTGCCTCACATTACATCACCTGTATAGCTATACTAGTAAGTAAAAGCAACCAAGGAATACAACTCTACAAGAATATGCAAAGAACATTCACAGCAGACAATACAATTAACAAACAAATATTCAGTAACTCCTACACAACACAAGAAATCACAGATTGTAGTGTGTTGGTCACATGGTGCATTTGTGGTTTTTCTGGATATTAGAATTTTAGACTTTTGTAACAGTTATGGATTTTAAAATTTCAAAGAAAGCAAGCACTTCTATTTGAGTATAAAATGAAAAAGGTACCAAGGACATATAATATGCATCTCCATGTGGTTTTATGTGAAGGGAATGGGCATGAGACCTTTTTAAAGGTTAGTCTCTTTCTCTCAGGCAGGTTAGATTTCAGGTGCCCAACTGTTTCTCATTTCTACTTTGCTACATTAGCCCAAGGCAAGACTCTAGCTGGCTTCCACTTTCTCTGATGAGCCCGATCTTTGCTTCACCTTTAAAATAGCACTTTTTTTTTTTTTTTTCACCAACTAAATGTGAAGATGTTTATTGATGAATGAGATGACCAAGCTTTACGGGACCAAAATCTCCAGAAGAATTTGTTTGAGATTACAGCTGTCTCGATACACTGAACTGACACATAAATTGAGAATTTATAAGTTTCACCTTAATTGTTTGGTCTTTAAATTACCTCCAGGAATGGAAATAAAGTTCAGAAATCTACTAAGGAGCCTTCACTGGCTTTTCTCTTGATGTTTTTCTGGAGTGCATTGCTACTTGTTTCACTGATATGTAGCTGAATGTCTCGTTGGACGTCTTGTCTGTTCAGTGTCCATTAACCTTCCTAATGTTACATCCTAGAGGCTTGTCTTTACATGTGACTTCTGTCAGGCCCAGAATTAACCAATCATAATTAAATACCTATTTAAGATCATTCTGAATGAGTTGGTTCACATATTTAGAATAGTATGCACACATTAACTTGCATAGATTATGCAAAAATTATTAAGCTAGTTATCTTCACTAGGGTGCTCCACAGCCATATTCTCTGCTCCAGTGCTCAGTTATTGAGAGACAGTTTTTGATTCTGTATGCTTATCACCTTTTCTGTAAATAAACCTCCAGAATCATAATACCTTGATTCCTTGACAACTCCAGACAGGAGTGGTATGTGAACCACTTGACTATGTAAATTTGAGACCCAACCCCTTTATCACTGTTTGGGCGGTCATAGACTTGGACCAATGCTGGTTTTGGAAATAGTGAAATGTATCTTTTTCTATTTGACAATGCTATTCAACCTTCCAATGACCAAAATATCTTTAAATACATATGGCAACATTTGGTTAGAAATGTTATTTTAGATAGACATAAACTTTCCCTCACAATCATCACAATGTCATCCCTGTAACATGAAAGGCAACCCAAATCCTAACCTCTACCCAGATTTCCATTTTTGGTGTTTGTCCAACATCTAAGCATTACTTCTGAATTCAAATCGCCTCCTCCTTCCTTCCTCACAAGTCTGTGTCTTACTCTTCTTTTAAAAATGTTTGGAATCTGCTATGCTTCACCACCCTGCATGATACTTTATGAAAGCCAATGTGATGATTTCTAGATCTGTAAACTGTTCTGACATTAAATGTGCTTATTGACTAGTAAACATGAATAGTTTATCACAAGAGTACTTCTCATATATACCTAATATTTTCCACGGCGTATTTCATAACCCTGATTCTAATACTGTCATCTTCATGATGTCACGATGGGGAAGTAGAGTTCTAGTGGGGCTCTTCTGCTGAAAACTTGCTTAGTGCTTAAATTAATCATAAATTAAATATTCATGTAAATAGGGAAACACACAGTAATTTATCGAGATATAAACATGACATCTAAAAGAAGAAATGCAAATTATATTATACAAATTATATATATATATACATACACACAGAGTACATATAAATACATATACATATATACGCACACACACAGAAGACCACACATGCACTGTATTAAATCAAATGTCATTCTAAACCTTGTGGTTCAGAATCTTAACAAGATTAATGCAACCTAGTACCCACCTCTGAAGTTAATGGTACCAGACAAAGTAATCGGTCACTATATCTGGCTGTCTTCGACTGCTGTGTCTGACTATCCAGTAACCACTTATAACTAGGCTGATTAAAGTAGTCTTTTCCAGTGAACAGACCAAAGCATAAATTCCAATTTTAGGATATGTAATTTAACCATTCAGCCACCAATCCCTCAAAATAACCCTGGTTAAAACAGCATCCAGAGATAAGTGTCCAAGAACTTAGGATAAAATGCATTACAGAGTGTAGCACAGATGAAATGAATTAAAATTGCTATCAAAGAGAAGCCATGCCTATGTGATTTCACATATTTATTATAATACTTAGCAATTTCTGTAAATTGCAGTTTCTTATGATGGAATATTTCTCATATCAGTGTTTCCAGAACATTAGATACAATTAATCTCTAGTTTTGATTGGTATGGCTCATGTAACATTTAGATCCTTTGCTTAAATGATAAATTATCTTAGCTGCTCTTGGCGAATTGCTCAGTCTTTTCCTTTTTCATATTCAGCCAAATACTTAATCCAGAAATGTTTCTGTCACTTGTTATGGAGTTTCATGGAGATGTCCAGGATGTAATTCATTGCAGCCTGGTGCTTTGTCAGTCTTAATAGGTCTAATTTCCTAACTCCCTGCTTCATTGTAACCATAAAGCCTTTTATCATTTTACTTGCTTCGCTAGGAAAATTTATCCCAGACTGTGGAATATGACCTTCAAATTCCATCATGCATATGCTAGCAAAGGATTCATTCAGCCTCTTGGCAATATGAATCTCATTTGTCATTAACGTCTCACTCTTGTCCATCAATAGTTCATCTGACTCCTTCTCTACCTTCCAGACGATATTGTAAGTGTAACATTTTAATCTCTTTATTATTTTAGTCTTCATGCTTATTAGCACTAAGAAACCTAGTTTGCTTTCCCAGTCTTCTTTTTTCTGCAGACTTGTCTTGTCTCAAAAGAAATTTTTCCACCAACATTCTGAGAGCACTTATTCTCTTGCACTGCTTTTTTTATACCAATTTATAAAAACTTATTTATGCAAGGTGTTTGCTTTCTATGGCACTGCTCTTTATGATCTCTGCCTCTTTTCTATTTCCCTTCCTTTCTTCTTTCTTCAAATTCCTCCATTTTATCCAAGACCATATGGATTTTCTGAACAAAGAGAATAAATTGTCCAATAATATTCTCGACTCTATTTTGTTGTCTTGGTATGGCTATTTCTGTCTTTCTATCCTCATATCTTCTCAGATTACTCTAGAGGACTTTAAATGGTATGAATTAAATTTCTATCTCTTCTTCAAGAATGGGAGGGAGAAGCCCAAAAGAGCTGGTTAATATTCAAGGATGAAACATTGTACTTATCCGTGTAATACAAGAGATCTCTTAGGTTTTGGATTTGATGTGAACTGTGATTGCCAAACTTATTGCACAATGTGAGACTTAAGAGAAAACAATTAAGGTTTTACCTCAGAGTTGTGAACGGTATAGCCTCATTAAAGAAGTAATTCTTAAAAAGGATGAGATTGCAACTGCTGAAAAAATTGAATTGAACAGAACATACTGTAATCTTAATAGATTAGTCACATGAAAAAGACTGTTTGGGAGGGGTCAGTGGAAAATAATGGTTTCTTTAAGAAAAATATTTTATTTTTTTATAAATAGTAATTGAAAAATAAAGAAAAATAAGTGTATGTGGTATCTCGTCTCACGTTTTTGGTTCCTTGGAATACTTGGAACACAAACTGGTGCCTCTCTTGATTGTTAAATCCATCTTTATTAAGCATGTAAAAGTATTTACATGTTTGACATAGTGATGTACAGTAATTGGACAGGGTTTATTGGGCTTGAATTTCAACCATTAATAAACTTTTCCATCCTTAATAAAAAAATCTGGTTAAACAAAGAACTGAAAGAATTAAAAAAAAAAAATAGAAATAACTTGTAGCATCTGAATTCCTTTATTCAACATAATCAAACTACAGAATGGCTTTAACAAAGCAAAATGGCATTTCAATCATTGGGCCATAGGCCAAAGACTAGCATCACTTTCTGTAACGTTGACGTTTCAGGAAGAATCATAGGTAGAGCAGGGTGTTCAGACTACGTCTGTACTAGCAAATAAAGCAGTGCCATGTTCTGTATTGCTCCTGTACTCAGGAGCTCTATGTCTGCTCTGATTAGTTGTTAGAGTTGTCCTGGTCCTGGGCTAGGCCACCTAGCACCTTCTAAGGCATATCCTGTGCACAATTCAGAAGCATGCCTAGGGACAAGTGCAAACAGGAATTTTGGATATGGAGTATGCTGGCTGTGAGGGAGTGAAAGAATTTCCCATATGATTTCCTCTGAGAAATTTCCCTTGAAACTTTTTCTTTTCCATTTCTAAGAACCTAGGTATGGCAGAGCCTCTATAATGCTGCATTATATGACTATATTATAGATTAGTGTAATAAGATTAATAATAATGTATTAAAATGCATTATGTATATCACTGCATAATAGTGAACCCATTGTCCTTTGGTAGATGCAGTCATTAAAGAAGAAATGGGAAGAGACCTTTATCTCACTAAGGACGAAGTTTCAGTGATAGCTACGTACATACCTATATTAGTTTAAAATAAAAGCATTTTGTATTAACTTTATTTCTTTTTTTCTGAATATATAAGCATTCAGTCATTCCTGTAATAATAATTTAGCATTATAAAAATGCTTTCAATATAATTTCATCAATAACAAGGCAAAATGAGCTACTGCAATCATCACATCTAACATTCTGTTAAACACAGGACAGAGTTTGATGTAGATTTTGACATAACATTTCACACAAAGCTCTGAAAGAGAACAGTTTTCTCTGGTGTACACACAGAAAAAACACATTGGATAATTCTGCACAGCTGGTAGGTAATTTTATTTTGCTTGTGGTGCTCACTTAGGGTCATTATACTGTAATCTGTTTCTTCAAAATTCTTGGTTTGTCTGGCTTTGTCTGATCAGTCAATGTTTTGCTTAACCACCCCCCTGAAATTATATGCTACCAAGAAAGCAGGTCACTGACAATCACAGTAAAGGTGCTGGCTGCTTTATAGTAAATGCAAATGTCTCTTCCATAAAATTCAGCTTATGCAAATTAAAATATTTCTGTGCAGTCCAGCATCTGAACTTGTAAAACACTTGGAAAAGGAGTATGGCTAGATGACTCCAGTTTACAATTGTACCACCTTCTCTAATGTAGGATTGCTTCTGCAGCAATTACTCATACCCTGCACTGTTCCTTTCAACTGTTTCTTTTTCCTTCACACAAGCCAAATATCTGGCTTGCTGTTATACCAAGCCTATGTACTGCAGCTGTAGAATTATCTTTGTCTTTAATGTGTAATTTCTTTTGCAGTCAAGCGAAATAATTAGTTCCTTTTCTTCAACAGATTAAGCTTGTCTCATCTTCAATGCTTTCAAATGGAGCTCTCTCTAGCTGAAAATGCCTTCTTGACTGATGTAAGGGTCCTTGGTTTTCCCGCAGGTCTGCAGGAATTTATAAGATTTCTCAAATTTTCTCACCTCACTGAATACAAAGGATTATTTTTTTTTCTGTCAATGGTATTCTAGAGATCTTAAAAATTAATACATTGCTGTTGCATATGAGTAGACACTTTAACTTGGAGTATTCATAGAATGGTTTCATCTGGGATTGTCAAGACTATAAGCTTTGTCTTAGCTCTCTTGCTAGTGATCCCTAGAATTCCTTCCTTCTTCCCAACAGTTACATTGCGTTGCTTGCACTTTGCATAGTATGTCATTTGTACGTATCATCCCACTTAAATGTTACACCTATCACTGGGATAAAATACTGCAGAACTTCATTAGACGTGAAGAATGTGGTTTTACTTTCAGCAAGGGTTGTTGCTGAAAATCTTTGTTATACTGGAATTAATTTTCATGCCAGAACTGTTACTGAAACAAGTCCTACTCAAACAAGTACAGATTTGGTGAATCTTGACTGAATCTGATCTACATCTGCTTTTTTTTTCAGGAAAGGAAGAGGATATTTCAGCTTTACTGTAACTGAATTAAATTTAGGCAGTGCAAATAGACAGAGGTGAAACAATTGTCTGAATTTCAAAGTTATCAGGCTGCTGGCATGTGCTGTATGCAGACGGAAAACTTGATCAGGACAAATTCTAATCAATGAAGAAGATGCTAGCACTACCTCAGTAGTGTCTTTTGCACAATATTGTGAAACTGGAAAAAAGTATAAGAGCAAATGTGGAATCTGTTAATTTCTACATAACTTCACTATATTGCAATCATGAAAGAAAATTGAAATTTAAGGTGGAACAGAACTCTCCTTTCTTTCTTTTTGTTTCCCCGTCATGCGTCCAGTGTTAACATCATGCAATCAGCAGAGGAAGCCAAAAACAAGGAAAATAATATAAAAGCCAAATTTGATGTAGTGAGGAAAATAAAAAAGTACATGCAAATTAAAGACAAAGACTGCTATTTTCAAATTCAGAGACAAATTACTTTATCTGAGGAAAAAAAACCCAAAACAAACAAAACAAAACAAAACAAAAAAAACCCCAAAAAAACCAAAAAACAAGGACCAAACCATCATGAAGCAAACCTCAGAATGAACTAAACTCAACTGAAGAAAAGTTAAGGGTATGACCTTCAATTTCCCTGTCATTAATTTGACTATTAAAGTAAATATTACGAAAAATCTCACTAAAAGACAAACTTCCAAGTAACCTTCTGAGACAAGAGAACATCATTTTCAAATCAATGTGAACTGTGAATGGTACTGACTGTATTTTCAAACATTCAAAAATAAATTGTAATTCACAGTAAACATATCTAATATTTATTCAGACTACATTATAAATTCCGTAATTAGAGTATCAATTTATCAACAAAAGGATGGAACACAGTGGACCATGGGAGATATTAATTAAAAGCCATCTCTTAATTGTATGCTAAAAAGTGTAAAACAGACGCTACTTTCCCGAAGGCAGACGGAGGATTATGGACAGGTGCCCAGATTTTAGCTTATCTATAATTTGCTACATGCTGAGTTTGTTGCATACAAGCTGCCATTACTAATAGTTTGGGACAGAGCCATGAAATTTCAAGTACTGTATACTTCAGGTCAGAACACAATCTAGTTAATGTCATCTGAAATACATCTACCATTCCTCTGCTTAATAAAGCCTGCTGCTGACCAATTGAACGGCAACATTGGTTTACTTCTATTTGCTCTTTTTTGGTGTACTCTAAAAGTTGTGGAGTTTTTTTGGTTTTTTTTTTTGTTGGGTTTTTTTTTTTTTTGCCTATGCTGAAGAAACACAGCTCTATTTCTTGTCTAAAATCCTTTGATTTCTAGTATGTTTGTAATTTCATTTTCAATGTAATTCTTTCCACATACTATCCGGGTTACACACACTATGCAGTATGCAATTTCACAGATGGCAGAAAAAAAAAAATCTTTCATTTCAAACAACATATCATGTTCAGAAAAAAAAAATCCCCTCTACATTCAGCATCCAATCTTTTGAAATAAGTTAGGGCACATCTAGTTTCTGGCTTTTCTTGTATACTGTATACTGAAGGAACATTGCAATGGATCACTGCAAGGTTGATTGGATGCTACAAATAATGTGTTTTACCAAACACTCCAGAATTTCCATTTGAACTTTAAGGTCAGTCAATTGCTGGCTTTTTTAGAAACTGCAGATATGTTATTATTGCAGTGACAATTTCAACATGGATTGATGGAATTTAGACACTTTTATCTGTAAAACCAGCTTTGTTTGTTTGTGGAAGAGCATTCCCAAAGCCATAAAACTATATTGTAGAAATGAGATTATGATTTTTTAGATTTCTTTTTCTACATTGTAAACCATAGCTTTTCAATAAGTTGATTCAATTTGAATCTCTCAGATTTGAAAGCCTAGGGCTAAGAGCCTGAAGATTTGGAATAGTTTCAACTTTTTTAATAGACATGTGCTTTAAGCTTTTATTTATAATTTTATTTAGCACACTAGAATAATGCAAATGCTCAATTAAACTAAAACATGGAATAATTAAAAAAAAATTTAAAACCCTTGACTAAAAGAAATGACAGCTTGCGTTCCAAGGATTTTTAATTTACAATGAACTGGATTTTTTTGTGTGAAGCACCTAAAGAATTTATTTTCTTAATGTCGCCTCAAATGTAATTTGAGAGATCAAATAGTGCCTTTTTTTCTAAGGTGCAATGGTACCAAAGATCTGGGGCTGATCATCATAGAATCATGATGGTTAGGGTTGGAAGCGACCTTAAAGATCATCGAGTTTCAATCCCCCTGCCATGGGCAGGGACACCTCCCACTAGCCCAGGTTGCTCAAAGCCTCATCCAGCCTGGCCTTGAACCCCTCCAGGGATGGGGCATCCACAGCTTCTCTGGGCAACCTCTTCCAGTGTCTCACCACCCTCACAGAAAAAAAAAATTCTTCCTAATATCTAGTCTAAATCTACCCTCTTTCAGCTTAAAACCATTACCCCTTATCCTATCACTGCACTCCCTGATGAAGAGTCTCTCCCCATCTCTCCTGTAGGCTCCCTTGAAGTACTGGAAGGCTGCTATAAGGTCTCTCCAGAGCCTTCTCTTCTCCAGGCTAAACAACCCCAAATCTCTCAGCCTGTCCTTGTATGGGAGGTGCTCCAGCTCTCTGACCATCTTCGTGGCTCTCCACTGTACTCGCCCCAGCAGGTCCATGTTCTACTCATGTTGGAGGCCCCAGAGCTGAAGGCAGTACTCCAGGTGGGGTCTCACAGGAACAAAGCGGAGGGAGAGAATCATCTCCCTCTACCTGCTGGCGGTGTTTCCTTTTATGCAGCCCAGGACACGATTGGCTTTCTGGGCTGCACGCACGCATTGCCGGCACATGCTGAGTTTCTCTTCAACCAACACCCCCAAATCCTTCTCCTCAGGGCTGCTCTCAATCTCTTCATCCCCCAGCCTGCATTGATACTGAGGGTTGCCCTGACCTGTGTGCAGGACCTTGCACTTGGCCTTGTTGAACTTCAGGAGGATGGCATGGGCCCACCTCTCAAGCCTGCCAAGGTCCCTCTAGATGGCATCCCTTCCCTCCAGCATGTCGATTGTACCGCACAGCTCCGTGTCATCAGCAAACTTGCTGAGGGCACGCTCAATCCCACTGTTCTGGATGAAGATAAATTTTCATCCTCTCATGGTCTTGTCAATGATTAAATACTACCAGAAGTGCCTGAGGAAGCGTTAGAAATTAATACCGCCTTTTGCCTTTTCTTGTGCACACACACACACAAACACTAAAATGACATACTAACCTGTTGTCTTATTATTGAGTCATCATGTGAATATTTTAGACCTAACGTCAAACTAGTAATGCTGTTTGTTATGTTGCAGGTTTAGGAACACAGCCTCCTGTGGCAGGTTAGCCTTGACTGACAGCCAAATTCCCATCCAGACACTCCTCTCCACTCCCTCAGTGGGACGGGATGGGGAGAAGTAGAACAGAAACAAGAGAGCTTGTGGGTTGAGATAAAGACAGGGAGATAATTTACCAATTGTTGTTGTAGGCAACACAACTTGACTTGGGGAAAATTTACTACTAATTAAAATAAAAATATAATTGCTAGTTTGAGTAGTGGGAAACAAGCAAAAAAATCCCATTAAAACAGTGTCTTTCCTCACCTTCCTCCTTGGCTTAAGTTCAATCCTTTACTCCGGAGTCCCCTACCACCCTCTCCAATTGAGTCTGCAGACAGTCCATAACAGTTCATCTCTGCTGGTTCCTCCTCCTCACACTTTTCCCTGCTCCACCATGGTCTCCTCCTAGGGTTGCAGGGGAATCTCTGCTCCAGCCCTGGACCACTCCTCCTCCTTCTCCTCCTTCTTCTCTGACCTGGCTGTTTGCAGAGCTGTTTCTCACTCTTTTTCCCCTCACTCTTCTCTGCTGAGCAGCGTTTTGCCCTTTCTTGAACATCTTTTCCCTCAGGCACCCCCACCCTGTCAGCGGGGCTGAGCCGTGCCCTGCGGTGGGTGGGCTGGAGCCGGCTGGAACCGGCTGTGTCCGGCACGGGGCAGCCCCGGCCTCCCCTCTCCTCACAGAGACCCTCCTGCAGCCCCGCTGCCTGCGCCTGGGCACCCAGTGCAGTCTTCATAGCATGAAATTACTTTTGGGTTTTTTTAAGTTGTTCTAGACTTCTTTTTGTTCTTATCTGAATGACCTTTTCCTTGATAGCTTGACCTCACGCCTAGGTGTCACCCACTTTTACAGGTTTTTCCAAGATCATAGCTTTTTGAATTTTTTAAGTGGCTAGAATCTTAAAATATGTACAAATAGTATCAATGCATGACTTCCATATAATAAATCATAATAAAAAATAAAGCAGATATAATAACAGCGAGTTCTATATCATAATTTTATAGTTTTTTTGTAAAACAGGTGTGCTGATAAAAAACAGCAGATGATAAAAGAAACCTCTGGCAGAAGAAAACTCAGAGCTGGTCTCCTTCACAGTGCTCAGCCTTGTGTCCTATGAAATAATCCAAAATTGTTATTTAGGTTTATTCCCCATTGAAGCATCCTGCTTAAACACCTTCACTCCAAGCCCATTTGAGTGAATCACAGAAAGCACAGTACAACATTTCCAAACCATTTGAAAGCTTCTGCATTTAAAAAGAAAGAAGTTCATTTTTTTACTTGCTACTCTGGAACATTATACACTGAATTTCAACAAGCTAAATTGAACTAAATCCCTTTCTCATCCTAAGTTCAAGTGTTGTGCAGGCTGATCTCTTCACTAAAAAGCTGTCTAGAATTTACATGTTCCTCTAAAACATTTTATTAGACTCATTAAAATAATGCGCCCTGATAAATTCAGAATAAGACTGCAGTCTGATCATTGATAACCTCCTTCTGGACTTCACAACCTAAAGCTATTAATGTGTCGTAACTTACTGAACATACTCAGGAAGCCTTGGATCCTCCTCTGGAAGATGCCAGGGGAAACTAAATCAGCAGCTGCTACTTTTTCATCTTCATGCTTAGCTGCTGTCAGAACATTCCCTACATAAAATGGGATTTTCCATCCAGGGGGCCACCAGGAACAGTCTGTCTCACAGGCCCTCTAAAGTCAGAACTTAGGGAATTAAATTAAGACAGTTTTTCACTATGTTTTATAGCACTTTTGTGACTGGATTATAACTGTGTTAACAAATGCTCAGCTTGCTAGTGTTAACACATGAATTTAACAATTGATTTAGAAACAGAACAAATCAACATTTTAGAAGTTATTTGCCCAGCTAAATGTAGGTAAATACTTTTTTCTCTTTGGTGGAAGGACTAATTTGTTTTTAGTGTACTTGTTTTAAAACTTGTTTGCACTAGCTTTCAATAAGCTCACCTCCTCCCTTCCTGTCCTCTACTTCCACTTCTTCAGTTACTAACAGAGGTTGTTTTGAAATTATATTAAGGAAAAAATGTTAAAATATCTGTAAATTCCTTATATATAACAAGAAATATAGTTTATTTTTTCTCCCCCCTCACCTTTTACATCTCTGTGCTGAACCTTATCAATCTACCAGTCTACCCACTCCAGGTAATTTTTATAATTTACTTCCTCCAGAGTGCAGATTTTCTATCCAATGCTAGTATCAGCCGTATAGAAAATTAAATTTACCAGGCAATCCAAAACATCTACACAAGGTATAGGAATTAAATTTTTTAGTTTGAAATCAGCTCTGAATACTCGTGTTATTTTGGTATATTCTGTAACCATCTAGAAATATTTTTGCTTGGGGACAACTGGCAGTGTGACAAGCTTGGCTTCTTCAAACAATCTTGTTTAAAAAAAACATTAAGGCTACTGTAGAAATTCAGCTACTGCTTATACAGCCATAACTCATTTTCTGCTCACCTTTCTGTTGGAAACTACTTACATAAGTGCATGAAACAATACTCATACTATTTCTTGCTATTTTGCTCAAATCTTTTTTTGGTATGGAAGCAATATCAAGAAAGAAGTCAAGACACCAGAAGATAAGACCCTACAGCTAATAAGTCCAATTATCTCAATATTTTTTGTTACAGAAGTTTGTGAATGCAATGTATAATTCTCTAACGCTTCATACAACAATCTTGTTCGTAATAACTCTCTACACCTCTAATATTTTAGAAAAGTGTCTTCTCCCCTAGTACCAGAACTGAACAAGAAAATTAGTGAGTTTAGGGAACCAATTAATAAATCAATGTACCATTATAGCCATTCACTCAAGCTAGGATGAAGCAAGCTGTTGCACCAAAAGCAACATAATTTGGATAGCTCAAAGCATCACTGCTAAAAGTTTACTGATATTTTGTCTTTTTTTTTTTTTTTTCCCAGACAGTTAGATAATTTTATTCAGATTCATTAGATGAAATTATCCTTTACTACATGGCATTCTAAAATACATCGTGTGCAACTTTCTGTAATGTTAACTTCACAACTGATATTATTTTTTGTAACAAAGTCAGTGTGAAAAAAGCCATATGAGCAGATTTTTATGGATTCCTCTCTATTTTGCTCTTTGTTTAGCTTACTGAGGAGTGACTCTGCATTCTTGTGAAAGCCTTCTGAAAAAAGGACAACTTTACAGCTCCTCCACAGTCCTCTTGTGTGACCATACTCTCTTCCTACCACTGCATATTTGAGAGAACAAATTAAACAAAACATTGCCCTGTTGTGTGGGATTTTGCACACATAAATACACGTAGGATTACAAGGTTCTCCAATAACATAAACAAGAAATAAAAATACCTATGGTAATTAGGAACAGGTTTTTGAAAAACCTGTTGACCTTGTCATTGTTACAGCTTGTGTGTTTTGTGGCGCATATAGCTGAGGCTGATAGCGGTGGGTAAGCTATTCCGTAGTGTGACTGTCCAGACCAGACAGTGTACTAGAACAAATTATAGCTCTACCTGTGCATCCAGTTTTACTACTAAGGGTTAAATGGGAAATGGGAAATGCAGCCTATAGATTTACAGATACAACAGTTGATTGCAGAGGGAGCTACCCCACTGACTAGGCCCAGCTGAACAGACTATATAGAAAAAGACACAATTTAAAATAGCATTTACATGCCTGAGATGTAAAGATTTCCCATTTTTAACTCTTGAGGCAGCATATAAACCAAATGCAGAAGGTGACTGGAAAAAGCCAACATGAATTTACTAGAGGCAAATCATCTAACCTGATTACTTTCTACAACAAAATAACATCTGTCTAGCAGGTGAACTGTTAGAAACAGAGATCCTGTTCTTATACAAGTGAATTCAGCAATTAAAAAAGAGAATGGGAGAAAAATTTATCATTGTGCAGCTCAGAGGATGATTTTCAACACGCTTTGTAAATTTAATAAACTGTGCAACAACCATATGAGTAATTATGGCCATTAGAAAAGAATGACAACCTAATGTGAGATCTTTGGTTTTGAAAAGAGTTATCTTAACACATAGGGGACAGCTGTTTCTATGCATGGAGCATATATAACAGAAATACAGTAATTCAAAATATCTTATCTCATTTATCAGTAAGATTTGACCCTGACCTGACAAAGCTACCTGTACAGCTCAGTCTCTGAAGACCAGCTGATGCTATTCAGAAAGGTGTCTGACACAGAAGGAACCTGACTGCCCTAGATTTCATTTCTTTAGACTCTGTAACAGAATCTATGAAACTGAGACAAGCCCCTACATGCCCTACAGTAGCTGCAGGGATTGAAGCATCTCATCATGGGATTCATAGGACACAGCACAGCCTCAACAAGAAAGACTTGAGGGAATAAATGCATCTTAAATCTCAAACTCATTTTATTCATTTATTTTTAAGTGACATTTCTGAAATCTGTTCCCACTGGATAGCTAGCACGACACCAACTCTATAATCAGGCAAGCAAATGTGTCTAATTGTCAGACACTGGAGAGATATAACTTCCTAAAGTTCATATTTTTCCCGACCCACAAATACATATTCAAGAATCTCAGGATCATGAAAAAGCATTGCTACAGAGGATTTCCATATACAGACTTGAGCACTAAGGTTGTAATTTCTTTTTCTTTTCTTTGAGAATGACATTAGAAATGCAACCTACATTTCTAAAGTGATCTGGGAGTATCTCCAGGGAGAGAAAAATAAAACCAAGAGAGAAAAGAGACAAAAAGAGGCCAGAGGAATAACAGAGAGAGGTAGCAAATGACAGTAGAGCCTGACAAGCAGGACAGAGTAGAATGATGGGAAGACACATAGAATGCATACAACAACTAGAGGTGAAGAAAAGCATTAATATTACTTGTAGAGAATTTACAAAAATTCATAAATCCATGTTTTAAGGTAGCACTAGTGTTTATTTACCAGCTGTTTACAACAGTAATCTGAAAGCTTCTGTGTAATTCCTATGATTTCCAAGTTATAACATCTTGTGCATTAGGTCTGCACTTTCCTCACTTTCCTTATGCTACATTTTTTAGAGTCTCACAGCAAAGAAGGCACATGTTATGATAAGATGTGCTTTAATGAGCACAGGTAAGATTGGACAGTTGTCTGAGATTTTAAACCAGTTGTTGTAAATGCAACAATTATTTTTTTTAAGTTTTGCTTATGTGTTGCATCCTGATATCAGTCCTTCCACTGATTAAAGCTTGCAAGTGTCCAGACTGCTGCTGGTAGTATCTATCATAATTAGCAAACTGAGAGGAGGAAACTGGAGATCTGGTGGTATCCTAGAGTTCCATACCAAAGAGAAAACTGTGAAGGAGTCATGAAAGAGGTACTTTGCATAGACCTTTCTGGCAAGGAGACAATATGCTCCTCCTTCATCTTCCTTTTTGTAGAAATCTTTTATTTTCAACAATGAAAGACTACTAGTTCTGTCAGTCCTAGACTGAAAATGTCTATTGCTGAACACCTACAAATTAGTGCTTTCATTGAGAAAAGTAAAAAAGTTTCCCTAGGTAATTCTACATTTGAATTTAAAGCTCAATTAAAAAAAAATCTAGAATAGGCCACAATGAAGGTGATTTCTGTATTATGATTTATATATTAATATTTGCAATATTTTATATCATTATTATAGCTTACTAGACAATTTGCATGCATGATGTCATTAAAAAGAAATCAGCATGTTACAAATAAATATTATTTATACATTGTGGTCGCCTTCAAGTGATCTGATAAAAAAATATTTGGCACATTACTTGAGTTTAAAGGCAAGAGAAGGAGCATTGACAAAAAGCTTTTGTGAATATGATTTTGATGTTTCAAAACAATGGATTATTCTGTATGTGAAGGACTTGAAGGACTGAATCCAGGCATGGCTAAAGGGAATTAAGAAGTCTAGGATTCTTTTCTTTCCTATTAACATAGTTTATTTTGTTGTGTATTCCCTACAATGTTACAGGGCAAAAAGTTGTCTTGCAAGCCTTGTCCTCATATCACTCTTTCTTGAGGACTACATTTAATACCCCTAAAGTCAATAGAAAAACTGAAATAGATTCGGTTTCCATGTACAATTTCATCAGTGTGTATACCAAGTTTTATCCCTCCAGTGTGTGAAGATAAGTAGTGAGATAACTGCACTTACAATGTGAATATGAAAAAAAAATCCCTTGTGAATTAGCTCTTTAGTTCAAAAAAATATTTCAAAGTTTTCTTGCAAAATAAATAATTTTCCTGGTAGCATGACCTTCAACTATAGCCTCTTGTACTGAGGCTCCCTGCATTCTACCATGAGGAGACCTGCAGTAAGCATATATCTGCAGTAAAATTATTTTGCTGAAGGGTATCTGACAAATCACTTCTGCATGATGCCAAGGGACTTTCTCCTGGTGAAGATACTTTTGGAAATTAATTTTTAAAAGCTAACATTTTAGGACTTCATTTTAAAAGGAGAAAGAAGAGAAAAGACTATCACAAACTGGACTCTTC
>NW_010115181.1:3645-23538 GCF_000699245.1 Pterocles gutturalis | reverse complement strand
CGATAATAAGGACAGAAAAAACCCCCATGAATAAATGCTCAACCTACATAATGTTTAGTTTTCATTAGGATGCGTAGGAAACACTCTAGGTCGCTGCTTTATGGTATCGGGTGTAATGGAAGCTTGCAAAGTAAGAGAGAGACTTGAAACAAAGCTCTTACAAGAAACACTAGAAAAGATAGTGAAAAGGGATATCACATGGCAAAAAGTTAACTGGAAAAATGGTGCAAGGAAAAAGCAGAAGAGGCTTGTAACAACATCAGCGAAGGGTGAAGCAGGAATAAATGCTGAGAAAGAAGATAAAAATCTCGATAAAGAGGACAGAAAAAGGCAGAAGTTCAAAACATATAGATGAAATGATACTGGAGGATTAAAACCTGAAGAAGCTTAGGAAAAGAAAAAAAAAAGAAAAAAAAAAAAGGCAGCCTGAAGGGATAAAGACATAAAGCTACTTGGAGAAGTCAATGAAAGACCTGTAAAGCCAGCTGGAATTCTAAGCCATCCTACTGCTTTCCTTGGCATAGAGTCACAAAACTTTGCTTCCTGAGCTTAGCTTGGTACTCTGATGTGTCGTCTCCTCATACTGAATCAGAGAGAACTTGAAGCTTCCTCACAGGTAGTCTGCAGTGGCCAATTCATTCTTAATTTTTCTTATAAAGCAACAAGGGAAAAGATTTAGATATGGCATACTATCCAATGGCAACAAGAGAGGGCAAAAAGAAAGAAGTGACTGTAGAGGTAGCAGATTGGCAATGAGACTAATATTTATCTGATTAATGTAGGCATTTAGCGATACAGATGATGATAGTATACTTAAATGTAGATAGATTTACATAAGCAGCGGTTCTTTATTTCTGTCTGCTAATATATGGTCCAATCATTATTGCTATTTATTCTTTATAATCATCTCCCTTAACCATTTGAGCAGCAGTGACACTTTGTGGGAGAAATTACTCACTGTGATAAAATATTCCTGTAGGTCTCCTTTCTTTAATGAGAATCCGTTCAAATAGCTTCTGCTTTATTAATATTGCCTTTGGTAGGTGCTGTACATAGCATTTCTATTCTTTAGCTGGAAGTGCATAAGAATGCACTTTAGTCAAGTAAACAAAAAAGAGGACTGTGTTCACCTTGACTTTTCTGCCGTTGTGGTGTTTCAGTCATCAAACTAAATTTAATTCAAATTAAACTGCCCTCAATTAGAGTAAATGGCAAACTAAATGATGCTATTGTACAACAGAATATCCATTACACTAAAAAAAATGTAGATGACCTACTTTGTAGTAGAGTGTGGAATACCTGCCAAAGCTGCATAAAGAATTAGATTTTTTTAGTTTGTTCAGTTTTGCAATTCAGAATGTGCAAGCTTTATCTTAATGAAGTTGGCAGAGATGCTTCTTCTAAAAAAAAATATATAGTTAAGCCAGATTCCTTTCCCCAAAGTTACACTTCTAACTTCTTGCTAGGACAAAGAAGGATTATCTGGGACAGAAATAATAGAAAATAACATAAAAATAAGTTTGCGAGTTTCATAGATTCACAATTACAAACATTAAACCCAACACAGAGTTGTAATTCCACATTAGGTTCATGACGCTAAGTTACTTGATTGTTGTAAGTTCTTTAAAATCTTGTAATTACAAAATCTGCGTATCTAGTTTATTAGTATGGTCCATGTTGACATCTACAACCTTTCTTACCCTAAATAAAAGTTTAAAAGGTTTAAATTATTTAGCGTTTTCTTGTCAACACTTCTGTCTGGCAAGTCTGTAAGAGAATTGATGGAGTCACAACTTGACAGTCCCCTTAGCTATGGGAGTTAAGGTGCTTTTTATCATTCTTTTCCCAACAGAATCAATTACCAATGACAATTTTTCTTTTAGAAAAATATAAAAAGCTACCTCAAATGCCAGCAAAATTGTAAGAGAAAAATCTAGATTATTACTTGTCCCTGTCATCCTTCGTTTACATTTAATGGAAGAATATATAATCCATCAGGAGAGGAAAGAACATGGTGTTTATCACTAATAGATGCTGATACTTTTATATGTCAAACATTCCAGTCATGTTAATCTTTTACAATACTGGTGACAACTGTTCAAAATTTAACATGAGAGCTGGTGTTTGAAAGCAGTAAAAAGGGTAAAAGATTTAAACTGTCGTTTGCCCTGTTGGTAAAATACAAAATTTGTCTGTTAATCAATATGGGGTTTGTATGGAATGATTTCTCACCCAAGTCCTCATCAAATCTGTCTTAGCTATATTATGACAGAGTTATTCAGCATTGGAGTAAATATTTTGGATTAAATCCTTGATTCACAAAAATATATAGCAAAAAAGGAGGGATAACTAAACATTACATGACATGATAATTTTGTAAATGACCCTACTCTATGTTATTCAACACCTTATAAGATCGCATTACAATATTCTCCAACACTGTTATTAAATACATATGGATAACACTGACAAACTACTAAATATATCAATGAATCTTAATCATTAGCATATTCATGCTTATATTTATTCTTATTTCACAGTTTTATTCATTTTTATGCAGCTGGTGCAGTTTATTACATGAAAATGTTGCACAGTAGTATAACTTTTACAGCATAATAAGTAAACAAAACATTAGTGATTAAAGAAACCAGAAATTGTTATTTATCTGTAAGTTTTGATAATTTTTTTAGAGCAATACATGTGTTCAAGAGGTTAATATATCAAAATCTATTCAAATTATATTTTGCAAAGATGTCAGAAAATTTTCAACACTTTAAACTAAAAAATAAGGAGGGTTTTGGTTGGGATTTTTTTGGAAGTAGATATAGATAAAAATAGATGTACATACACATGCACACATGCAAACAATTGAATGAAAAAAAGCTAGATGATAACCATGAACCTAACGAAAATCCATAGAGAAACAACACATACTCATTTTTTTTAGATTATCAGAAAGTTTTACTTCTTTGAAGATTGATAGAAATATGTCAAAGCAATTCAACGTTCACTATAACTTTGAGCCTAAATTATTTTTTCCATATTTTTATTGTTCAGCAAAACATATTACGAGCTTAATACAGGCAAGTGAGAACAGTGTTAAGGGATAAGAGTAAAGGTCACTTCAGCCTGCTATTCTGTTTCTGACTATGGTCAGAAATAAATGTCTCTGAAGTGTATAAGACTGGGACAGTCACACAATAATATTTCCCTCACCACATCTTCCCAGCTTCCAGCTATAGAATCAAAGAATCATAAGATGGTTAGGGTTGGAAAGGACCTTCAAGATCATCAAGTTCCAACCCCCTGCCATTTTTCAGTTAAATGCATAAAATATAGTTTCTGAAAACAGCCAAGAAAAATACAAAAAAACCCTGCATCTGGATGGTTGGTCATGTATGAACTATATCTGTGTTAATGACTTTTAAAATAATATGCTCCCAAGGCCATCTGAATCAGAAAGATATCTAGATTTCATTTTGTAAAGCTAACATTTTTTGAGTCATGGAGACACAGTAAAATACATATAATTTTCTGCTATTCTGTAAATTCACCACTTCTGTTCTTTAGGAAGATTATATTGGCTGCACTGGTCTCAGTGCAGTGATGGATGTTATTGATTTTACTTTTCCCCATGAACACAATTTCAACTGCTAATATCTCACATTATGCTCTCGCTACTTTTGTATTTTCCACTAGTTTTTAGAGTAACCATATCTTTCCAGGTTGTGTGGATATTCTGGTTATACAGATATATGATACTAGTGAGGAAGTTATTCACAGTGGGCTACTCGTTTCCCCAGTTACCTTTCCGTCAGTTGCTTCAGAGGAACCTTCGTCAGTACCTTTATGTTGGGAGTGGGGTTTTTGGCCCATTTTCTGTATATTTGCTTTGTCTTTCAGCTTTTCTTATGATCTTCATATCATGCCTGGTGTTCTTCTCTCTCCTTTGGAAACCTTCTACAAACAGTGCTTTCCTTAATTTATTCTTTCTAAGGCTGTTCTAAAACAACAGCACCGTGACAAGAATGCCATTCATCTGCTGATTGCTCAGAAGTTGCAACTTGATTTTCCTTTACTCTAATGTAGTTTTCTTATGGGTACCAATGTTACTGATGGAGCTGTTTTTTTTCAAATGCATTGTCCATGCCAGCTTGTTTGCAACTCTTGTACCTGGGCAATACATTAAACCAATTGCAATGAGAACAAATGAACCTTTATTAAGTATCAATCCATACTATTCATACACAGATTCATATTATGTGTAGAGCATATTAACAATCTGTGTCCGTGTTTTTTTTTTGTTTTGTTTTTTTTTTCTTGAGAAGAAAATAAGTCAACAGCTTGGCCTAACACTAAAGTAAGATCATCCTTCTTGCAACTTGACCCTGCTTACACTCATAAAGGTGAATTTGTCTTGTCCATACTGCACACAGATAGCTTTCGAAAAGGCCTTTGCGGTATTGCTCAGATTAAGAGCATCTTCATGTTTTTTGTATGTGGTCTAGATTATTTGTGTTCAAGAGATTGCAGATAGAAATGTTTTACATGGTTGGACCAAATTAATTTTCCCTCGGAGACAACAGTAAGACAATAATAAGAGACAAACAATGAAATGGAATAAGCACAACAACTCATTAGGCGATATAAAGAATTGCTCAGTTGATACTGGTTAAATTCTACCTTCTGCACCATCATGACCACATCCATAAAGTGATGGATAGTTTAAGGTAACACGCATTCCCATTGCTTTTCCTTTCCTTGAAGGAAAGTGTTTCCTTGAACACTGGTCTAAATATTATCTGTAACAGCAATAAGTGCTGAGCTAGTGTAATGGATCTGTGCTGCAACTTTTCATCTACTTTCTTTCTCAATAACAAATTGTAACAATATCTGTCAAAATGAGAAGCTTCAATTGTCTTTAATGGATCTAAAGATTTCACTTCATGTATTCATTAAAAATCTAAGAAGAAGAGCAAAACAGGAGAGAGGCTAACAAGGAAATAGTTGATTACTACTGGTCACCATATTACAAAGGGACATTGACAAATGTGATTTACAAGAAAGGGAAGTTTTACTTCTTCCCTTATCCCTTAAGTAGGAAGAAAATTTACTAGCAAAAAGTGAACATGTGGATTGAACATTCACTAAAAAGCATTCAGATGTCCAGTGCAGCTGATCAGTTAGATAATTCTGTTTGCCAAAAAAAATCGTATTCAGAACATACTGATCAAAATACACTGAAATTACTTTCACTTCTCAAAAGAAGTGAAAGATCACCTTCTCAAAACCACACTTAAATTCGAAATATATTGACCATCTCATGATAATATGTTAATATAGCTAGAATTAGATTTAAATATTTATGTTACTGTTTTCTTCTTTCTTTCTTTTTTGTCGGCAGGTGACACATTTTTCAGAAGCAGACATATTTGATGGGTAATTCTTCAGGTTTTAAATCAGATCTAGACAGGAATTCAAGACAGTATATATTTAGTAAAAAAGGGAATGTTGGACTCGTCAGGACATATTGTCAGGTGTTTGCTACTTCTACCACATCATGGAAGCTCATAAGTCTTCATAGCACAGAATCATAAACGAAGTCTCTTTCAAACTTTGAGCCTCAGTATATATAATTTCAGTCTCCACTAAAAGAATAGGTGAGACCCTAGGAGCCATTGCGACTGGAGCTTGCTAGTGTAACATGATGAGACCCAGAGAGAAGATAAGTCAGCCATGAGAGTTACTATCCTGTTCCAGTGATTTTTGGTTTTTATTTTAATGTTAAGTTCAACTATATTCTGAAAGAGATTACCAGCTTCTAAGAGGTAACAAAGCCTATTAACATCCCCCAAACACATCTTTTTCTATTATGTTTGTCTTGACATGATCTATCTTGCTTGTGTTGTGTTTAAATTTTACAAAAAAAAATCAAGCAATAATTGAGCTAAGAGTAAAATATTTACAGTGCAAACAACTGCCTTGCCAACATGTACAATCCTCTAGATAATGATATAGCATTTGTATAAGAAAATTGCGTCCCTAAGCAGAAAGATCTCACAGGCAAGTGAAGTCTCATCATAATGAGAAAATCCCTATCAAATAGCAAATGATAAATTAGACTATGAGAAGCATTTTCAGGACAAATCAACTTAACAAACAGTACAATAGGCGTATACAGTGAATCCATTAAAAGGTAACATTTTAAAATTGAAGGAAGATTTTGTACTGTCCTTAAATTCTTGTTTAAATAAACTTGGGGCTTTTTTAATGTTACGATAACTACTTTTAAGTATATAAATTTGCCAATAACGATCAAGAACCATAAACTTTAAAAATAAATAAAACGTGTTAACTAGTCCTGCATTGTTTGTCCTGATTTGGGCAGTCAGAAATAGATCCAGTGTGTCATTATGAACTTGCAGGGACAAATATGACCTTCCTCAACCCAAGGGTTCATAATCCATATGGAATAATAACTGTCTTTTAAAGTCATTTATTTATTGCAAATTTGGGGTATCAGATCTTTTGAAAAAGGTACAAACTTTTTTTCAAAACACCTTTCTTAGTTGCTCAGTGTTTAAAAAAATCACCTTGCAGGCACACGACTATATAAGGCATATGACTGTATAAGTGATATGACTAAATAAGAATTATATATAAAGTATTTTGCAGTTATCATTTATGCTACCTCAAGAACATTTAGTAATACTCAATTTAAAATATAATCTAATCTTATCGCATACTGCTAGACACAGCAGTGAAAGCCCAGGTTCTTGAAGAGCACCAAAGTCCTCAAAAGAGTCTAAGTATTCTCACTCACAAATTCTAGGAGGCTCTATTAGTGCAAAATGCATTCAGATTATTATCAAAGGAGGTGACTGAATAAAGACCTGAACTCAACAGTCAAAAAAAGGACTTCAAGGACAAGAAAATAGGAAGGTCAAACAAGCACAGTAATAAAAATTATTTAAGTCTCCAGAACTACCACAGGAATGAAGTTTCTGCCAGACCTTGAAAGCTAGAAAAATAAATTACTAAGAAAAAATGAAGACAGTTAAGAGAAATTGCTAATTCTGAAATCTGTAAAAAGTCTTCATTTGGTAAAAGGATGAAAAAAAAATAAAGTGTAATGATGCCACTTTGAATGAACCAGAGGAAGCAGAAAAGACAAAAACCCTTGGAGAGCGACACTAACAGATGTTAATAACCCCTCACATTGTTTTATCAGCCAGAACTGGTTGCTCATGTGTGAATTAAAAGTTGTTTCATTGTTACCAATGCATTCAAACTTGAATAATAAATCCTCAGTTACAGACTTTTTTATTCTTTTTCATGCATGATAAGGATGAAGATGATCTGCTGTGATAGAGTGGACCATAGAGTGAAAGCAAACATAAAAAGCTTACCTGAGACACCCCTCTGGCACAGGGATTTTATTTCCTGCTCCACTGAACACAGAACATGAAACAATTAAATACGTCAACAGAGCCTGCCATGTTCTTTGTGGAGCTTCCCTCTTTGTGTGATCTTCCTGGTCCAGTTAACTTTGATTTTATTTTTTTTTTTAAGTGCAAAGGAGAACAGGCTCACCAGAACTCACTAAGGCTCTCAACTGTTCTGTTACAATGGCAGAATGGATATTTTTCATGAGCAGGCTGAGCACATATTAATTCTATAAGCATTTTGCTGTTGATTCAAAGGATATCATTGCCCCTCCTTTACTTGGGGAGAACACGACCTGTAATGAAAACATTATGAATATATACTAGATTTTCCCCACTTTAGTGAGAAATACATAGAGAAAAGTAGGCATTTGTGTATCCTGGTGGAGCTAAGCACTGGACGAAAGCTCATAAAACCGTGGCTCATAATACGAGGGCCATTTCTTGAAAATTGTAATTTCTGTTCTAACACCATTTCAAATATTTTCAAAAACACTGGGAAAAGCTATCTGAAACCATGTCAGTAATTAATTATACTGTTTTCTTAAACAGCTCTTAACTAGCCAAAGGAATGTGGTTAGGAAGTTGTGAGTAATATCAGAACACCTGTAAAACTGGTAGGTGTAAACCTTTTGGCTTTTAAAAAATTCAGAAACTCTTCACCTCAGTGTCATCCTCATCATTAATTTAAAAAGACAAATTCAAGCTATCGACAGTCCTGCAATTTCAGATGGATATTGCATTCCTTTGTATTTCCTTTGCAACTGTCTTTGCGAAATCACTTGATTGCCATCAACTTCATTTGCTGTAATTTAAAAATCAGTTGTAGACTGATTTGGATTTGTAGTTTGTTTGGATTTCTTTATTTTCTTTACATTCACAATAAAAAGGAATTTCTCCAACTATCTAGGATTGTACAACCATAAAGTTACAAAAAGTGTAAAACCCTCCAAATACCCTCCTTCTGGCACTGTCCACCTCTTTATAACAAATTTGAAAAGTAGGGCACTTTTGTTTCAGCAGATAGTTTAAACCCTTTTAGGATGCATCTGAGCCTAGCCAGGATATACTTTAATGGACAGTATTTTTTGTATTTCATGGACACTATAATTATGTGTCAATTCAACTTGACTGACCCTATCAAGAAGTGGAATCTTTGGAAAGAAACTGAGTGATTTACAGTGATTCTTGCATGGCTTTAATAACTAATAACTACATTTCACTAATTTTATTAATAGGAATGTTGGAAGAAAAAGAACAGAAGATGGGAGAGAACATTTTGGCAAAAATTTCTGGTAAAATTAGAGGGAAACATTCCAGGGTTTTGCTTAAATCTTGTTTCATTTATATAAAAAATGAAAATTATTGTAATTAATGGAGTTACTTGACTTTAAGCTCATGTCTCCTAAGAATTTATAAAAGTAAAGAGTCAGAAATGAGGGAGGAATTATCAGCAGTCTGATTTTAAGGCTCAGATCTCGTGTCCACCTTATACTTAATTATTTTGTTTGTCCGTGGGTTCAGGGTTTTTAAGACATTGCTGGTATGCTCACCTTCTCCCTGGTATGAAACACTCTGAAAGTGTCAGGAAGGTCAAAGAGAGATGTAGCACTGGTATTTCATTGCCACCAGCTCTATTATCCCCTTACCAGTCAGGTGTAAATGAATTAAAAAATAGTTTTGCTCAAGAACATGCTTTTCGAGCTGAAACTTCCTGCCTAGAACACTGGAGAAATATTATTTTGGTCATTTATGTTCAGCATCAACAAACTATGACTAGAGCATGGTCCAGAAGAGTTATAAATTCAGCCCTGCATATTCATTTTTTAAAATGCTGATTATTGTGATTTCAGATACTAAGAGTTCAGAAATGTGCACCTACATTTACATACACACATAAATGCCTTGGTCAACATCTATTTTAGCTAGTGAGAAGTTTTATGGAACTTCAGTAAATTATGAATTAAACTCCATAGTATTAATTCTATACAAAACACATTGGGTTATATAATACCAAGACTGACACTAGAAAAAAAGGAAGTGACTTCTGAATGTCACTTCTACATTCCTTTGTATTTTGTTAATAAAGAGCAATCTTATTAGTGGGAGATACAAGATGGTATAAACAAGTTGTTGAGCTCAATATACCATATGCTATAGCTGCTGATTATGTTCTTGTTGACATTTTCTGTGTGTGGGAATATTATCTTCTCAAATTCATTATGCTTCTGTTCACATGTACTGTGTTAATTGGCATGTGACACTTTAAAAATCTGTTCCCAGGCAATACTCATAAATAGTTATGTTTCATATGAGCAAATGCATTCAGTTGGCCTGACATTTAAAAGACTGTGACAATATAATTCTTTTCCACTGCTGTATTTTAAAAATCAAGGTAGTTTGAATTTGTTTCATCTTTTCTTAAACCATGATTGTTTCCAGTTTGTGATATGTCATATGTAATGATTTGTTGTCTAAAAGTGTGTTTTGTTTATATAAAACTTAATTTTACTCGGTTCTTTTCTATTAGTATGTGCAAAATAACCAAATAATCCACAACACCTTATTCTATATAGCATTATCAACAAAAATCATACAGTAGTAAAGGACAAGATAAGGTGTGTATGCTGTGTTCCCCAGAACTAGTGAGTTTTCACATATTTCAGAGATGACATGTCAATTACAGCACTACAAGTGCAGACTGCAGAAAATGAGTAGGATATGTCTGAAGATCCTAGGATGAAAACAGTAATAACTGTCATCAGCAAAGACAGTAAGAGCTTTGTCATCCACTCCCCCTAGAGAAGGATTGAGTTAAGAGTTCAGTATGCATGTCAGCTAAATATGGCATCAAAATGAGGCTTCCAAGTTGGTGGGTAATCATGTTAGAATGGTTGTACAGTTAATGCACATTGACAGATATCTCTGAAGGATGGCTCATGTCTCAGGTGGATTGAATCACCTTGTTAGAACGCACCATGTTTTCTCTGTATTTATCTTGGAAGTCAAAGTCCACTCCTCTTTTTTAGTCTTAACTCTAGCATTTAATATGAGTTCTTTTCATTCTCATCATGACTAATTGTAGATTTTAAGCAATTATTTGTGGGTTTTTCTTGGTCTAAAAGAGAAATAGCAACACTCTAGCAATCTCCTACCCCCATTTGTTAGCATCTCTATTCACATATCTGCTCTTTTGCTACTGTTTCTCTGTCGCTAACATGACATTTTCCATTTCACATTGTGGGGCAAGCTGGTGTTTGGTTTCTCTTCCTTGCACTCCGCTAGTTCAGTTTGTGCTCAAAAGCATTATTTTTTGCTTAAAGTAATATATGACTAGAAACAGCTGAAACAGAAAAATCATCACTGTGTGCCAAGTACAGAATCTCGCTGTTGCCAGATTCCAGGTTCCATCTAATAAGTGTATGTCTTCCATCTGTGTTAGAAATACGAATTATTCAGACATTTCCTTCAGGAAACTATAAATTTAGTCAGTTCTAACTGCTATTTACATCTGTGATAGACAGGATGGACCTACATTCTCACAAGGAAGAACAAACATTTCCAGAGAACCTGGTCACAGTCTCTTTATCTCTGTCGTCTTTGCAGCTGATTAATAACATTTGGCTTGCAACATCCACAGACTATATACAAATCATTTTGATACTTGGACATCTGGAAAACCTTGTACAGTGTTAATGGTGTGCTTCAAGTTGCATAATTTCATTCTGCAACAGCACAAATTATCCTGCAGAAGGCCACTGCCAGATACAAGGAAGGACAATGTATAGCACTCAGTGATGCATAGCCATAGAAACAGATTGTAAAAGATTTTGGAAGAGAAATGGAAGCGAGAATCTATTACTATTTTATATGCATTTATTCAACAGTTAAGTGGCACACATAGTTAATAAAATATATCCATTCTTTTTCTGTCATGCCCACTGCTAGTAGTTGCTGAATGCAGCCCAATAAACACAAGGCTGCAGCAGCCCCATGTCCCAAGGTCCTGTTAGTAATGAGTAATGAGGCTGAGAGCGCATCCGTAGCAGGCACACATGCATACATACACACAATACCTGCATGCGTATACACATGGCTGGCTACACAGACCAACACAGATGGAACACACAGCACTTAGACAAACACAAACAGCAGTAATAACCTGATCTTGTTCCCTTCCTGGCTGCTCAAGATGAATGTGCATTAATGGAAAAGATGTATATGAATATATATCTATATTTAAAATACAGATGTCTCCTGCAGCTGGCCTTAAATGCTTAGTCTATCCAGTAGTTGATCTCTGTATTCCCTGGTCTTCAGTTGCCTAATGTACAGACATGTGCAAATGGATCTTCCATTTGACTGCTAGGCCTTACAGTCTCCTTAGTAGCTGGCTTGGATCTGGTAGTCTCTCCAGTAGCCAACACTTATGACAGCTTTGATACCTGTCTCCCAAGTCTCTTACTTTGCTTGTCAGCTAGGTGCTTGACGATCACTATCAATTACATGCATTGATATACATACCCACACAGTATGCTTTGCAGTTTGTCTCCAGTTGCTAGCACCCAGACACAAGGGACCCTGTGTCCCATGGTCCCATCTAGCGCTCTAGTTGTTATACCTGCATGCATGCATGTGTATGTAGGATAGACAGTGTCTCACCGAGAAAAAACTGTAGAAATAAAGTTTAATGAGAAGAAAGGACAGAGTGCTGATCAAGCACAAATGTACTGACCAGCCCCTATTTACATGCAACCTGTCCCTTCTGTCACTTTATCCCTCTAATTCCCCACACTTTTTCCTCCCCTAACTGCCTCAATCCATTGCTATCTCTAATCCCAAAATGCTTTTCCCATGATGAGATACATACCCTTGGACAGTGTCTCCCCTTTGTGAGATGCCCCAGGGAGCTTCCCCTGCTGCCTCATGGTGCAGGGTGTCCCCTGACCCCTGGGGCTGAGGGTCCCATGGGACAGCTCTGGGGGTTCAGGGGTAGAACTATTGTCTCTGACTGGGGTATTGTGGTGTCCCTGCCTGCCATCATACTTGTGGACTCTTTCTAGTGTGTGTCTTTAATCACATAACCTAATGCTACACCTATCACTGCATGGACAGTCATGTAGTCAAAATTGCCATCATCTCCATACAGATGACAATCAAAACAAAATATATATCCAGAAGTCATACACTTCAGATCAATACTTCCACCAAATGTTCTCACAATTATGTGGCAAGGGGTGGGCAAGATTCATTATTCCATTCCAAAAAAGGAGAGACATTAGCTCTTCTTGTTTGCATAAAAGACCTCAGAAGCGCCAATTTCCTGCAATTTCCACACATCACGATCAGGATTAGGCAAATAACTAGGAAATTAACAGCATAAAAAAAAATCCATCTGCATTCATGATTGTTAAAGAGCTGTGGTTGTGATATTAAATGTTTGATTTTGCACATGAATATCAAATCTTAAAGTTGAAGTTTTTGTAGTTCTAAGACATGACCTGTCACAAATATGAACATAAATATGAAAAGCTTTTAAACAGAAAAACTTTTTTACTTCCCATTCCGTGCAAATACAATGTCGTTATTCTATAGACATGTGCAAATATTTTCTAGGTACAGTCACTTGTTCTATAGTTAATTTAAATTTTGTATTTTATATTCCTTGTGTTATTTCCTTTTCCATATTTCCCTCATGTTTCACATCCAAGGGAGTTACAACTGAGTCTCTAAATTGCCTTTTAGTGGGAGATAACGATACAAAGTCACCATGAGAAATTTGAACACTTCAACATTAATACACAATTATACGAATGGAGAGTTTTCTCACTCATCTATGTGCAGGGTGTTGTAAATCATAAAAAGATTTCTCTGTGTCTTTCCCAGTCTTAACAATTCTCTTCATTTGACTAGTTCCATCCATCTGAGTTTGTACAAAACCTTACACTGCTTCTATCATGCCCATATGTTTTTCATGCCTTGTAGGCCAGAAGAGTTTTTATCCTCTGGCTTGTGGGTATATGTTCTTGGTAACATTGGTAGACAATTCATTTAGGAAGAAGACTTCATTGTTAATTTTAACTGAAAGAAAAATTACAGAATTCTAACTTCAGCCATCTGAAGGCTATGCACTTTTCCAAACTTGAAGAACATATATTCTCAATATAACTAATGAGAACTAGCCAATCAAGCAGGTTATTCACTGTATTATAAGATATGTATCTAGCAGAAGGTAGCTATCCAATAAAATAGCAATTTATCATATTCCATTTACTATAAAACCAGTCTATAGTTAGACATTAAGTAACAATTTTTTGCAGTGTATTGACACATACATAACTTAGCATACTTTTTATGTTAACGTATTTGATACCTTTATGGGATTATTTTTGGACTTTGTAAAATAGATATTTTAGATGCTGAACTACACTTTCAACATGTGAATTTTGAAGGTAGGTGCCGCCAGCATTTTAAGTAAAAATATGATGCATGTAATTCCTGGAATGGAGAATCTGTTTTTCTGTTGTTGTTGCAGGTAATTTGATATTTTGAATGAAAAGCTTAACAAATATCATCCTCAGTAAGCACAAGAACAAGAATATTTAAAACCTTTTTCAGTTTTTCTTTCCAAATTGAATTACTTACATTAAAAACTCATTTAATTGAAATACGTATTCCTGATAAACACAAAGTAGAATCTGTTTGTCAGAGGAATAAAACTTATAAAAATAACATACAGTTGTAAGACAGCAATTTTGATTGATAAAATGAAATAAGGCATGCAGGTGCATTACAAGAAATTTCCAGACATTTTACGAACTGACAAAAATGTAGGATCTGCTAACAGAACTGATATTCAATGTATTAACAAGTGGTTTAGGGAAAAATGGCATAATTAATGAGGTGAAATGCTTTCATATAAATGCAAGATACTAGAGGATAGTGAAAGAAACCAGACTGGAAAGGTGCTAGAGGATCTCATTGTGATAGGCAACAAGTTGGGAGATAAAATTCAGTATCAATAGCTGCAAAATTATTCACATATTAAAAAACAACCCTAAAAAGTCTGTACAGAAAAGTAGTCCGGAAATAATCTATTACTTTTCTAGGAGATTTCAAAATTACTAAGGGGATTTAAATTAAAATAGTAGCCCAGTTGTCAAAAGTGGTCAAAAAGTAAAACAAATTAACATGAAATGAGAAGACTACATTAAAAACAAAAACAAACAAACAAAAAAACAAAACCACAGAGAATCATAATTCTACATTATTCTCACAGATCTGATTTTCTTATTTTAAATTAATATGGTAAAACTTGATTTTATTTTTAAAGTGAGCACTGAAGGTCATTAAATGGTAAGAGATTTAAATAAATCTCATGGAATACTGTGTATAACTAAACAATAGAAAACACTGCTGCAGGACATTATGTTTGCCAGAGGTAGGCATGAGTGCAAAAAGTGGATAGGCAAATTTAGGAATTGTAAGTCTATTGACTGGGGTTAAACACTAAGAACACAATCTGTGAGTCCAAAAATTTTCTAAACCAAAAATTGGTATGAACCGAAAAAGCAAATCAAAAAACCCCACTACTATGCACTTGTGATGTGCATGCAACCTTTCTCTAGTGTTACTGGCTACCACCAAATTCAAGTATATCAGAATAAACAGGCTTTTGATCATTTTGTATGACATGATATTTTCATCTTACATTTTTGTCACACACTGTCTCTTCAATTCCATCAAACTGGAAAAGTCATCATAACTAAAATCAATTAATATCAACATTACAATGCATTAATTCAGATGTAATAATGTAGACACTGCTTTTTAGCCTTTGTATCACCTCTGCAACAAATTAACATTGAATTGCATGTAATGTGGACAGAGATAGCCCTACAGTCTACTGAAGTAAGACTTCCAAGCAGTCAGTTTTTATGAGATAAAAACTATGATAGTCTCAGGAGAAAGGCTACTAAAGTGTATTCTTGTCATTCCTGGTGGTACGCCATGTGGGTAGGACAGTCATGCCAATGAAGCTTTAAAATAACATTGTGTTTTGTTTCAACTGCAGTTGATTCATACAGAGACTTTTGAAGATAATGAAAACAGCAATGATGAATACAATGAAGAAACAGCTGTGAAGAGTTGGTGCCTTAAAAATGTTAATACTCAAAGTAGGAGAGAAAAAAATGTGCATTCTTCACAGAAATTGGTGAAAACTTGAAGCATTTATAAATAAATGTCAGGAACCTTTAGGGGTTTTTGTGTGCAGACTGGAAATGTTGCCACATTTTGTTAACATTTGAAACGGTTACCACATGTTACTCTGGAAGAACAAAAAATAAACAATATCGACACAAACTGTAAAAACTGTGTTGTGCTTTCCAGAGTTTTAGTCAAGAACCATACGGTAGTGTAGAAATTTCCTGAGGAGATGACACCTTTCAGCTTCAGTCAGTTCAGAAGCAGTTGACACGTCTTTGGGTGAGATCTGAGCTTTGATCAAGTAAATACAGCTACAGTATTTGTTTCTGACACAGTCAGATGCCCAAGTCTTGAGAAAGTTCTGCCACTTCTTATAATAAAGAACAGACAAGTGTTAGAGGCAGGTTGCTTTGACCATTACCTATTTCATAAACAAGTCTGGCCAACATATGTGATAAAATTTCTAACCAACTCAGAATCAGGTAATTTTCCTTGCTGTTCACTGTAAACCATTTTCCTCATAGAATGAAAACTTACATGAAGGAGGAATTTAATAAATTATTTGTTAGTTAGCATTAGGGAATCACTTTAAAATAGATTTGTTTTATTCTATTACATGTATGTTAGTGCCTGTTGTTAATGTGAACCATATTAATTAAGAAAATTGAATTACTATGCAAATACTGATGAACAATAAATGTTAAATACGTGTTTGGTAATTACTAAGCATTAATGTTTCACTTGACAAGTGTTCCGTTGTAAATGTGTATTGAATAGGATAAACTGTTACATTAAATTCTAATTTACCAATATTTGTGAACTATTGAGAATTAGCAAGAAATAACGTGAATTGAGGTGAACATAGCACAATATCATTTTTCTGCCTTCCAAGTAGTCTTCTATAATGGTAAGCATCATGCGTCTTCTTGTCTTCATCTTTTTGGATAAAATATGATGGTTATTTATAACAACTGGTCAGTAGCTATATTACCCTTTTTTTTTTTTTTTGTATGCTCACCCAAGAGAAGAACACTTGAAAGTTCCTTGTAAAATGAAACAAACTAATTTCTCATCCAAATCTTAAATCACCGAGAAGTTGAACAAATAATTTGGATTTCAACTTCTACTTAATATAAAAGTGTACATTTTTAAAACGGCAAACAGATGAGCTCTGTCACTCTGTGCAGTGTTCTACTTTTAAAAAATGTCTAACAGTATGCTGCTCGTAAAGATTTAACTTTCAAAGATTTTTCCCTTTCTGATAAATCTACTGATGTTCCTTGGAGTTTTTCTCATCAACTCTGTTGTTAGGGTATTCCTAGGATGCAACTGTTCAATCTTAGAGGACAGTTTCAGGAAATTATTCTGTCTGAACTAGTTAGAACAACAACTTGGAACTAATGTAATTTAAATGAGTAGGAAGCCCAAATGAAGCAGTGGTTGAAGTGTTTTCATATTTTCTCCTCCTCTCCCAGAATGTATGATCTTTGCAGGACAAAAGACCAAGTTTCAGATAATGTTAAACATATCTTTCACATAAGTTAAGCTGCACGCAGAAGAATTTCAAATCTCTCTGAATTTCATGTCAGTGTTTCCATTTTAGGTTAGATTTGCTCAACAGAGTAAAACGTGTTGAGCGATCCATGGAACTTTCCTGGTACATCCAGGAATCTTCTTCCAGAGGCAACAGGCACACAAATGGGCATGTTCCATTCAGAAGTCAACGTGGACTTGGGTTTGCACACTGGGACAGAATACGTACTCAGCATCCAGACAACGAAATGCAGTGTGTAACTGTCCGTAAGTATCAATTTTGCTAGTATGTACTAATAGTATCATTAACCTTAATAAAAACTGAGTACTCCTTCAGAGGAATGTGGGCTGAGTCCAGATCATGGCTCTTTTGTAAAAATAACACATTTCTAATGGTATAAATTACTTTTCTCAACATCAGAGGAATATTATTTCTAGGAAATAATAATGTGTATTACAAAGGGAGGTTAAATCATAGCTTTATTGAATTCAATGAAATAACTTATGTTGAGTAGGGAAAAAGGGCAAGGTGCTCAGCATTCATGTCAGATGTTAACCTAGGCACAAAAAAATGAACAAAAAATGAAACTACATGTTTCAAAATAGATTTTCGAGATCACCAGTTCTGTGAAGACTATTTCACATTTCTTAATCTCCCAGAAATATATAGTTAATCTGTATATCATGTATTTCTGTATTTATTATTGTCCTGGTTTCAGCTGAGACAGAGTTAACTTTCTTCACAGTAGCTGGTAAGAGGCTGTGTTTTGGATTTGTGCTGAGAAGAAGGCTGATCACACACTGATGTCTACAGTTGCTACCAGGACAGTCAAGGACTTTTCAGTTTCTCTGCTGTGCCAGTGTCTGCAGGGGCAGGAGAAGCTGGGAGGGAGCACAGCCCCAATTACTAGCCTGGGATTCAAATTAGGTTTAGGATTGAGACCCAGCTTGGCCAATGGTCTATTCCATATTATGCACATCATGCTCGGTATATAGATGAGGATCTGTCTGGAAGTTCTTTCTCTTGCTCTGGGTTGTCTCCCTCTGGGTTGCCCCTCTCCCAGGGTCATCTCAGTCTCTCGGACACTCGAGCTCTTATCTCTTTTCCAAGATTGTGGTTTTGGGACTCTTTTCCTGCTCCAGGATCATTAGCCAGGAACAGGCTGAGCCTTGGTCACCGGGTGGTAAGCATTTACACTGTGTATCACTAATTTATTTATTATATTCTTTATCATATATTTACATGGGTATTACTACTATTATAACCAGTATTTTATCATTATTTTCAATATTATTGCAGTTTAGTTATTAAATTGTTCTTATCTCAACCCATGAGTCTCTTCCCTTTGCCCCTTTAATTACCCATCCTCAGGAGTGGGTAAAGAGAGTGAGCAGCTGTGTGGCGTTCACCTACTAGTCAGGATCAAAACTACAATTATTTACATCATAACCTTACCATAATTGCAAAAACCTGTTGCTAGCCAATCATTTTAACTGTGTAAAGATTCTATTCTATAGTTAAATTTCAGCTGAAGTCCAACAACTTAATACGAATTTACAAACACTCACACAATGAACTTCTGTTTCTAGAGATGAAAAGTTTTCCACTGACCCATGTTCTTTCCCTCCTGAGAAAATGCACTCTTTTAATAAGGTATGTAGTGTATTTAATACTGACAGAGACGATGTACAAATAATTTCTTAGAAAGAGAGAGCTATAATTTTAAGGCAGCATGTGTCTGTAAATTGTTCCATACCTCCTACCTCCATGTGTCACAAAAATATTCCTCATGTCAGGAAGGTTACAATATGAAATATGTAATTTGATAGGATTTGAGTTTTTCAGGTGCTTTCTTCTAAAATTGCCTAATTTCAAGTTATTTTCACAGTCAGTTAAGGTGTTCACCTATGTATCTTATTCAACACAGGCTTTAAAATCTATTGAAAATTCTTGGGGGTTTGGATCCTTTTGTTGTATAAATGTACTGAAACTGATGTTAATATTCTTACAGTAACCCGTTTTATATATTGCAAATGTTTGGGTGCTGGCTTGTGGAAATAATATTTCACTTTTTATATACTATGATTTATTTTCATGCACAGTCATTTTCCAAAATCCAGGTGATATTTTTAACATACCTTTATATGAACAGTTGTACTGGTCTTCTCATTTTTCAAAATAGAAATTTGGGGTGCAGTGATTCTGGAATCAATATTTCTTACTCAAAGGTTTTTTATCATGTCCAAAACATGTAATTGCCATTGTCAGCATTTATAAAATTAGTGTAATAATCAGAAGAATCTTTCAGGCATAGACAAACCATCTGTCTGCCAAGATGTATTCGTATCATTGCTGTTGATATTAACTACAATTTGCATGTGCAATCACTCAGGCCCTAATTCAACACGTTTCTTCAGCAGGTGATCAATTTAAAATGCACCAATATTCTTCAGTAAGATAACTCAGGTATTTATATGTAGGCACCTGCTGAAGTGCCTTGCTGAACTAGAGCCCTTAGTATGACTGCTCTAGAAGGGGAAGAATACATGAAGCTGGAGAAAAGAGGGGTGTTATGACTTTGTGTGGGGGGTTTTGTCTGGTAGCAGGGAGGGGCATAATGGCTCCTTACGCAACTGCTAAGAGTTCCCATAGCCTCCAGTCTGCTGCTGGTGGCCAGGGAGGGGTTACAGTGGTGGCTGCTTTTTA
>NW_010115181.1:0-3430 GCF_000699245.1 Pterocles gutturalis | reverse complement strand
TAGCCAAAGCCTCCACCAGGGCTCGCCCGAGAGTCTGTTTTCCCAGGAGCCGATGAAGACCTGAAGGCGGAGAGAGAAGGAAGATGCTGAAGGAGACAGCCATGCAGACACTGAGTCAGAATTATGAAAGAGAACACTCTCAGCATTTCCCCTGCCACGTGGTGATGAAAAGATGCAGCCATGGAGGATCCCACACAGGAACTAGAAGCTCACACTGGAGCCCGGCAGTGGTTAGGGGACTGTAGCCCCGTTTGGAAAAGGACTCACGCCAGAGAAGTTCTGGAGAAGGACTCTCAACGTGAGAAAGGGACTCCACGTGGCAACCAGGAAAGACTGTGAGGAGGAAGGAGCGGGGACTGACTGCATCCCCCATTCCCTGCCCCCCTGTGCCGCCAGAGGGGGAGAAGGTACAGAACAAAGCCTTTGGGCTTTGGGAAAAAGGGAGGGGTGGGGGAGAAGTGCCTTTTTTAAGATGTGGTTTCTCTCTTTCTTCTTGTTGTAAATAGTTAATAAATTCAGTTGTTTTCTTGTTCTTCCCAAGTCGTGTCGGTTTCTTGCCCGTGACCCTAAGTGGTGAGTGAAACCCTCCCTGTCCCTGCCTCAGCCCACCAGGTGTTTAGTGAAAACTGTCCCTGTGGCTTTATAAACCACGACAGGGAACAATAACAAAATAAAACATTTTAGTTGCATGTATATTGCCACTCTTGTTAAAACCCTATTCCCAAGGGTCACAAAGGGGGATGTATAACTGCTTAGTCTGTAACGTGTTGTCTGGAGCATCCTTTGCCTGAAGATTCCAGCTGTTCTTGTGTAGTTTGGAAGGCTTTTCTGATAGCAGTATTCAATATTTATATGTGCTCTGTACCTTCCATAACAACAATTTGAGAACTTTTTTTGTGTCACCCCTATCATTTAGCTGTAAAACACCTTTACAAATACTGAAATTGCTATTCAGCCCCAATATAAGGAAAGACACTGCTTGAAAACAAAGGAGAGAATGTGTTCTGTTTTAATACACACATCACCTACAGTTTACCTGATTAATATTATGCTGCCAGATTGTAAATACATAAATAAAAAGATGTGATTAGAGAAAACAGAAAGCAGACAAAGAGAGGAAAACAATATTACTATTTAAAGAAAGCCTTATCAGAGAAGAGAATCCCTGTATTTGAAAGTTCCACTTCTGGGCAAGCCTAAAGAGAGTAATGCTAAAACCACTAAAGGTTTCCTCAGAGGGAAAAGATATTGCTCAGGCTGATAACAAGAGATGTATATCAATCTCAAGCAGACGAACAGAGAAAGCAAATTACAGAAGTATAATCTCTTTCTTTTTTTCCCCAGGAAATATCAATAACTAGGATAACTGGGACTTACTAAAATTTGAAGAGTTAGTAAGCCTATATATGAAAAGAATACATCCATGTTTTCTTGTTTTTCTTCTTTGCCCTACATGATGGGTTTTGCTTGGGTTTTTTTATGGCTCAAACTGATCATGAAGCTCTGTTTATTGTTTTGAAATTTAAACAGAATGCAATCGGTGAAAGGTACTAAACCGCCTAGCAACCTGTATTAAATAAATAATAAAAAAATAACAACACCTAACAAACAATTTTCCAGTATTGTTGAGCCGTACGATTCCACCAGACAAGAGGCAAAGGGCCCCATTCAATTAATCTGCAAGGAATTTTGAATGTGACGAACAAGGAATGAGGACATGATTTTCTCAATAATCATAAGATAAAAGTAAGGTGTGCCTCTGCTACAAGACAGAATAAACAAACATATCTTCGAAAAGTATGATTCCAAATACACTCAAGGTCAGATGATGGCATATAGTGGTCCCAAATCCTTTTCAAAGCCCCCAAATAAGGATTCATTTCCTTTCACTTGCATGGGAATGTTAAACCTTAAAACAAATACTGCAGATGCATAGTTGCATCAGAGTTAGGGAAAGGATTTTAAAGGTATTTCATTCAAGTTAATTTTTTATACATTGAGTGGACATTCTATTCTTTCCCTGACAGCTTTCTATTTGGATTATTTAGTGTGTATGTCTACATTAGTAAGTAGTGCATCTCAGTGGGCACTAACTTTCAGAGGGAAACAGTGAATACTGAAGATCCAGTGTCCATACTACATGTGGTTTTACTATTGCTAGTTCTGGACTGGCACCCTGGATTGAAGCAATTTTAGCTGTTAGAGAATACTGGACATATTTCTGTTCTGTGTTTGACCTCACTTTCATCCAAAATGAATCCAGTTTACACTCTCTGAAACCACTCTGTGCTGTGAGTCTAAGTGTGTGTGATAAGTGAGTATAATTAGGGGAGTCACTTAAAAATTATGGTCCTGATCTGAACCAAAACATTAAAGTAAATTCTTTATTTACTATGTCCGCAGGAACACAGGCTTTCAGTTTAATTTGATGAAATGCATCCAGTAGAGGGAAAAACCAAGATTAATACAACAAAAAACTACTAATGCCTATAAACATAAATGAAAATGTTATCCCTTAAATCACTAGATAAATTCACTAATGAGAACACTTACATTGAGATTGCTTGTAGAAGTTATTAGAATAATTTAAATACTTTTATTTATTTTTTTCTGAACATGTTTGGATGTTTGCAAGCAGTGAGAGAACAAAGCAAAAGAGAGGTTCTTGTATTTGTACCGGCATTTAGCCAAATCTCTAAAACCAGAAGTGATTTCAAAAAATATTAACTGCTGAAATTTTTTTCTGAAGAAATTACTACCTCGATGAACAATATTGTTAACTGAAAAATTAAAAGTATGAATTTTCATAGGAAAAAATCTAATTACATTTTATATTTACTTAAAAAGAACACCATAACACATTGCTGTATTTTCCCTCCCTTTTTAGATTAATTAAATTCCATGGTTATCTTATTTTGACATGGTATTTTTTGATATTATAGATTTTAGTTTTTATATATATTTTAAAAATAAAACTAAAAACCTCCAATGGTTTTCCCCGTATTTTAGTTTGAAGAGGTACACTGCCATGACAATCAACATTTTTGGCTTACTGTTTATCTGAAATAGCCTTTTTTCAAGAGGTAAAAGGGTTTGTGTTACTTTGTTTAAGTCTTTGAAATTTGAAAAACACCAATGGGGTTAACAAATAGTTCCAAGAGACTTGGCCTAACATAAACATTGCAATTGCAAAATTGTTAAAGTTTCTTTTTCAAAAGGTGTCAAACCTAATTGACAAGAACTATACTAATTATTTATGTAGAGTTGCTATTTTGCAAGTCACTATATTGCTATCAAGGACCAGGAGGTTAGTTTCACCTACTAATAAAACACAATTAAACTAAAAGTGTTCTTTTCATAGAATCATAGAATCATAGAATGGTTTGGGTTGGAAAGGACCTTAAAGATCGTCTAGTTCCAACCCCCCTGC